>NC_069502.1:543772886-543827886 GCF_027579735.1 Bombina bombina | reverse complement strand
TTTAGATATGAATTTCAACAAAGGATATCTGATTTCCTTCATTCTTTTGATATCCTTTGTTGAAAAGCATATCTAAATATGCTCAGTAGCTATGAGCATATTTAGATATGATTTTCAACAAAGGATATCAAAAGAATGAAGGAAATCAGATATCCTTTGTTGAAAAGCATATATAAATATGCTTAGAAGCTACTGAGCATATTTAGATATGAATTTCAACAAAGGATATCAAAAGAATGAAGAAAACCAGATATCCTTTGTTGAAATTCATAACAATTAGATATACAAAGGGCATACGTTGGCACCACTACAAATATTACTATTTTGAATAAATGTAATTACCTTGTATCTAAGCCTCTGCAGACTGCCCCCTTATTTCAGTTCTTTTGACAGGCTTGCATGTTAGCCAATTAGAACTGTCTCCATGGTAAATTCACGTGCATGAGCTCAATGTTATCTATATGAAAAACGTGAACTAATGCCCTCTAGTGGTGAAAAACAATCAAAATGCATTTAGATTAGAGGCGGCCTTCAAGGTCTAAGAAATTAGCATATGAACCTACTAGGTTTAGCTTTCAACTAAGAATACCAAGAGAACAAAGCAAAATTGGTGATAAAAGTAAATTGGAAAGTTGTTTAAAATTACATGCCCTATTTGAAACATGCAAGTTTTTTTTGGACTTGACTGTCCCTTTAAATAGACAGATCCTGTGTTTTCTTCTATGTCCAATTTCTCTGCATTCATCATCACCACAGTTGCAAGTCAGTACTCATGAAAAAAAAATCCTGATTCAGATAGAGAATACAATTTTAAATAACTTTCCAATTGACTTATTTTAATGATCTAATTTGCTTCACTCTCTTTTCACCCTTTTTTAAAGGAGAAGCAATGCACTACTGGGAACTAGCTGAACACATTGGGTGAGCAAATAACATGAGGCAGATATGTGCAGCCACCAATCGGCAGCTCCTGAGCAAACAAAAGATACCAAGAGAACAAAACATATTAGATAATAGAAGTAAATTGGAAAGTTGTTTAAAATCAATTGCTCTATCTGAATCATGAACGAAAATATTTGGGTTTCATGTCCCTTTAACCCTGTTATTAAATGTGTTATCTTCACCTTTATTAATTCCATTAAACACAATGTAAACTACTGGAGATTTCCAAACAAAATTTAATATATATATATATATATATATATATATATATATATATATATATATATATATATATAATGCCACAACATACTTTTAATACACATATTTAAAGGAACAGTCTAGTCAAAAATAAAGGTTCATAATTCAGAAAATAAATATGATTTTGACTGTCCCTTTAAAAAGAAGTTTTTTTTAGACTTCAACAGAAGATATATAAGGGGATATATAGGGGGCGACTTATCAAGCTGAGGCGGACAGGGGTGCAATACGCACCCCTGTCCACCGCAGCTCGCCTCTGGCGGGCTGAATTCTCCTGAATTCAGCACTGATCACGAGCGTTATTTTGCGCTTGCGTGCAATCCTGCCCCTGCCTGCGCACAGCGGGCAGGAGCTGTTAATCTCCCCGGTCAGACTATACCGGGGAGATTGAAATTCGCCACTTTAGAGGTGGTGAAAGGTTAGGAAAACAGCGGTCTGATTACCACTGCTTGTTAAATACTGCGTGCAGGTTCTCTTCTGTAGTAGTGCACATTGATAAATAGTATAAGTAAATAAAAAAACACATCCAAGTATGCAGAGTCTGCGCAATAAGTGTGTCACTTCAGGGACATTCCTGAGTCAGGCCTCACTGTAATGCTCTACTGGTGAATGAGAGGTTTGGTGTCTAATGAAGCAGAACTGTTCAGACTTTTTCAGAAAACATTTAATAAACATACATCTTAGTCATCCTACTAAATTTTGACAGCTGAAGTATGGTTTATAAGGAATGCTTAGCCCAATGCCTGACAGATGGCTGTGTGATGCATCAATACACAATGTAGAATAAATTATTTTAAGCATGTATTATATAACTGACTCAAATGAGAGATATATTTTAGGATTTTATAATACCATTTTAAAAGGTAAAAATCTAGAATAAAAAAAAATTCTCAATTACAGTTAATGGGCATAATTACATATTGTGCACCCCTAGGCACAGATTATTTAGGGGCCTCATACCACTTCAGGTGAATTATGCCACTAACATCCCCACTTATTTGTTTTTAAGTATATTTTTAACAGAAGGCCAAAAAGGCTCTAATGCAGCACAGAAATTGTCCAATTGGCTACAACTCAAATATCAGATAACAGATTACATAAATACATTACTACTAGACAGGCTAGACAGGTGGTCCTATCTGTCCAGATGCCCATATACAGTTGCCTACTGCGCCTAAGTAGTAGTACTCTATTCTGGATAATAGTAGTGTATTTTAAATTTCAGTACTATAAAAAATAGATTACATTCTGCTAGTAGTACAATTACTCATTAATTAGTTGAACAGTAAATGAACACCATCATGTCTTCAGGCAGTAATAAGCATAGGAAAAAAAATCTATGCCTGCATTTACAGCAGGTAACGGACAAATATTTGTAATATGTAATGAGGAGTTGGGCAAGTAAAGTCATGTCTTCTTTAGAGCAACTAGCCAAATTATTCCCACAAATCCAAAATTATTATTTTGTTGTTTTTCTGTCTACAAATAAAAAGATAAAATAAATATGATTCTGATGCAGACTATGAGGTAACAAAAGATCAGCTTTTAAATCACTGTCATACTTAAAATGGCGATTTCGCTATTAACTTGTTCCAACTTGCTGGTTACATTGAGGAAATTCATCCAAATTACAAGTTTGAGGTGTTTTGTTGCAGAAAGGCCACAAAAATTGTAATAAAAAGGATAGGAGACAATAACTGTTCGTTTTACAGTAACAAGTTCGTTTTACAGTTAACATTGCACCAGCTGCTATTATTACTAACCTATAAGGCACTGAGACTCCTGACAACAGAGACTGGGAGAACTGCAGCAGCACGTCCGGTCCGTCGTCTTCAATCTCTGCTCTGACGCCGGACTCGCGACTCGTGACACAACCTGACCACCAATGCGGCTGCGCAACAATTTCCCGCCCGGCAACTCAGCCTAGAGAGACTCAGACATACTGATGCCTGATTGGCTGAGCGGCCGGGCAGGCAGGACTCAGGGCTCCCGAGGCTAGCCTCCGGTGGGAGCAGTTATGGGCTGCATTAGAGACTGCTGCATTAGTATTATTCCCCACTGGGTGGCAGTCTCTAAAGCAGCCCATAACATAACAGACTAATACATTCATATTGCGCAATGGAAGGACAGCTGGCCTCTTACCTTCTTGTGCAATATGAATGGATTAGTCTGTTATGTTATGTTATTATGAATGCAATGTAGTAAAGTTAGGAAACAATAAAAATTGCAATAATAAGCATAATTTGGTGGAGGGGTGGGGGGGTAGAGGGGGTCACCTTTCATATGTTTAAAAAAAAAAAAAAAAAAAAAAAAATTTTTTTTTTTTTTTTTTTAATTAAAAATTAGATGTAATTCCCACATTGGCCAGGGGAGGCACTGCCTCACCTGCCTCTAATGAATGCACGTCCCTGCAGCAGCCCCCCAAAATGTCTGGCAGCCTCTGCCAACGCATGTAGTCAAACATATTTCAATGATCATTTCCAGCCCAGCAATATTTGTTTAAAACGCAACCTCACCTCACCTGTTGTTCTGACTGCAGTGCTGTGAGTGCGTGACTGCATGTCTAGTACAGTCTCTTTGCTTCTGCTGCAACTGCCGCCTGCCTGACCTGAGAGCCTCAGCCTGTGTGGTTCTTTTCCCGCCCGTGCCCGGCACCAAGAGGAAATTGTGTGCGCTGGCGCATGACATGCTCGAGTCCTCCCCAAAATGGCCGAGAAGAAATAACAATGGGCCGGCCTCATACTAAAAACAGTCCTCTGGCTCTGAGTTTAGTATTACATGTTGCATAAACATAATCATTATATTATTCACAACAAATAATTTGGGCACTCGGTATGTGGGCGGGGCTAAGATGACCGGCGGCCCACCGGGCAAATGCCCGGTATGCCCTATGGCCAGTCCGGGCCTGGTTCCGATCAGCTAATAGAATGCAAGCTCAATCTGATTGGCTGATTGCATCAGCCAATCAGATTTTTCCTACCTTATTTCCGATTGGCTCATAGAATCCAATCAGCCAATCGGAATTCGAGGGACGCCATCTTGGATAATATATTGTAGCTATATTAGGGTTTATTTTATAGGTAAGTATTTAGTTTTAAATAGGAATAATTAATTTAATAAGAGTTAAATTTATTTAGATTTATTTAATTAATATTTAAGGGGGTGTTAGGGTTAGTGTTAGATTTAGGGGTTAATAATTTTATTATAGGTTGCGGCGGTGTAGGGGGGCAGGATAGGGGTTGATAAATTTATTAGAGGTGGCGACGGTGTAGGGGGGGCCGATTAGGGGTTAATAAGTTTAATATAGGTGGCGACGGGGTCCGGGAGGGGCGGTTTAGGGGTTAAACAATTTATTTAGTTGTGGCGGGGTCCGGGATCCGCAGGATAGGGGTTAATAAATTTATTATAGGTGGCAGTGGTATAGGGGGGGCAGGATAGGGGTTAATAGGTATTATGTAGGTGGCGGCGGGGTCCGGGAGCGGCGGTTTAGGGGTTAATACATTTATTATAGTTGTTGCGGGGTCTAGGAGCGGCGTTTTAGGGGTTAATAACTTTATTTAGTTGCGGGGGGCTCCGGGGGCGCTGGTATAGGGGGGGTAGAACAGTGTAGTTTAGTGTGGGTGCTTAGTGACAGCTTATCAATAAAGCTGGGAAAAAGCCGAAGAGCAGCGAGATCGGATGAGTGATAACTATCACAGTCCGCTGCTCATCGCCCCGTACTTGGTGCGCGGCTTTTTGACAGTTTTTTTGATAACTTTGGCGAACGTATTTAGGTCCGCGGCGGCGATGTGAGGCGAGCTTAGGCGAGCGTATTGGGGCCGTCGAAGGCAGGTAAGTAGACACGTTGATAACTAGAGGCCTATGTATCAAACTACATATTACAACTTTAGCATTTTAACTTTTCAGGGCACTGTATTCTTTTTTACTGCTTTTTTATTTTTCCTTTGACATCTGGATTTTCACCATACATAACAACACTAAAAATGATGTAATCTTCTCACAATTTTTCTTTACTTTTTTGGTATGCCAATTTTTTTTTAATATACTGTGCATGCGCACAAAACCATTTACACTTGGAAACTGAAAAAAAGTACTAGAAGACACTTTACTGAACATTCCTGATATATTTAATACCAATCTGATGATCTATTTGGGCTGCAGCTGTGGCTATAGTTTATCATAGGGTCCACTGAGGCCAAAGAGTATTTTGCATTATTACCCTAACAAATAACTCAAAACTGATTTAAAATATGACTACATGATAATGCATATTTTTTATAGGGGTTGGGACATTAAATCTAATTAATACTGGGCTAGATTACGAGTGGCGTGCTGTTGTGTGCGAGCAATAAAGGCTATAGCCTAGAAGATTACAAGTGAAGTGCTAATTTATTGCGCACCCGCAAACTGGCAAATTTGCCTGTTTGGGTGCACGATAAATAACCAGCCATTACAAGTGACTGGTTATTGCTACCGCAAGCTCCCTGTAGCAATTAGCGCTTATAAATTAACCAGAGATCAGATCTCTGGTTAATTTTATAAATGACTACCAAAGGCCCCCAAAATCATGTGTAATATACTTTATTAAAAATAAAGATAAAAGAATCTTTATTTTTTAACAAAGTAACTGCACTTTAATAAAGTAACTGCTGTTTTTGGGGGCTAAAGTTGGCGGCTGTAGGGGGAAAAATGCCTTTACATTGCAATCTATGGCGCCCATTTAACAAGCTCCGTAGTGAGCTTGTGGGCCCGTGTTTCTGGCGAGTCTTCAGACTCGCCAGAAACAGCAGTTATGAAGCAGTCACAAAGACCGCTGCTCCATAACCTGTCTGCCTGCTCTGAGCAGGCGGACAGACATTGCCGGAAATCAACCCGATCGAGTACGATCGGTTTGATTGACACCTCCCTGCTGGCGGCCCATTGGCCGCGAGTCTGCAGGGGGCGGCGTTGCACCAGCAGCTCTTCAGAGCTGCTGGTGCAATGCTGAATACGGAGAGCCAATTGCTCTCCGCATTCAGCGAGGTCTGGCGGACCTGATCTGCACTGTCAGATCAGGTCCGCCAGACTTTGTTAAATAGAGGCCTATGGGAACTGTGTGTTCCCTGTTAATAAATATATATATATGTTTGTTATTGTGTACAAATGTATTTATATGTGTATGTATGTATTTACAGACATATATACACATATAAACACATAAAACATATGTATACATATAAATATTTATGTGCATTAGAGCTTTTTGCAGTCAAGTAATTGAAAACAACATCTTTCTATCTATCTATCTATCTATCTATCTATCTATCTATCCATCTATGCATTCAATTTCAGTGTACAGCGGTGACCATATGAAGAGGACGCTTTGGCCAGGATGGCATTGGATTCCAGGATAGCTCCGCTCTACGCCACCAGGATGAAGTTAGAAGACGTCCCAGAGATGGATGAAGGTGTCGCCACCTGGATGAAGACTTCTCGTCTGGATGAAGTAGGATGTCCGGACTTCAGGAACCGTGAGAAAATTTAATGGGGTTAGTGTTAAGATTTTTTTTTTTCATTTTTTTGGGTGTTTTTTTTTTTAGATTAGGGCTTTGGGCAATTGTAAAAGAGCTTAATGCACTTTTAAGGGCAGTAAAAAAGAGTTGAATGCCTATTTAAGGGCAATGCCCATGCAAATGCCCCTTTAGGGGCAATATGTAGCTGAGGTTTTTTTTAGACTTAGGTTATTTATTTTGGGGGGTTGGTTGGGTGGTGGATTTTAATGTTGGGGGACGTTGTATATTTTTACAGGTAAAAGAGCTGTTTAACTTAGGGCAATGCCCTACAAAAGGCTCTTTAAGGGCTATTGGTACTTTATTGTAGGCTAGGGGGTGTTTTTATTTTGGGGGCTTTTAAATTTTTATAGGGCTATTAGATTAGATGTAATTGATTTTTATTTTGGATAATTTAATGTATTATTTTTTGTAATCTTAATGTTTTTATTTTTCTTAATTTAGGGTTTATTATATTTTGTAATTTTAGATTTTTTAATTTTTTTTCGTAGTGTTAGGTTTTTTAAATTTGTAATTTAGATTTTTTTAAGTGGTAGTTTTTATATTTTATTAGAATAGTAATATTAGGTTAATATATAGTTTATACTTAGGTTTATTTTTAATTCACAGGTAAGTTTTTATTTATTTAAATATAGTTATATTGTAATTTTAATTTAGGGGGTGTTAGGTTTAGGTTTAATAGTTTAATTTAGTGTTTTGCGATGTGGGGAGCCAGCGGTTTAGGGGTTAATAGTTTCATTTAGTGGCAGCAATGTGGGAGGCCAGAGGTTTAGGGGTTAATAGGTTTATTTAGTGGCGGCAATGTGGGAGGCCGGAGGTTTAGGGACTAATAGGTTTATTTAATGGTGGCGATGTGGGAGGCCGGAGGTTTATGGGTTAATAGGTTTATTTAGGTGGCGGCTATGTCAGAGAGCGGCGGATTAGGGGTTAATAACTTTATTTAGTGGCAGCGATATCGGGGAGCTGCAGATTAGGGGTTAATAGCTTTTATTTCGGTGTCAGCGATGTCGGGGAGTGGGGGAATAGGGGTTAATAATTATTTTAGTATCTGCAATGTCGGTGGGAGTGGAGGATTAGGGGTTAATAGCTTTTATCAGTGTCAGTGATGTCGGGGAGCACAGGAATAGGGGTTAATAGCTTTTATTAGTGTCGGCAATGTTGGGGAGCCGCAGATTAGGGGTTTTTAGACTAGGGGGTCAATTTATTATTGTGCGGACGGACATGATACTATGTAGCGTATCATGTCCACAGCACATTGATAAATGCCGACAACATACACTGTTGGCATTTATTATGGCACCAGCAGTTCTTGTGAACTGCTGGTGCAATACCGCCCCCTGCAGATTTGCGGCCAATCGGACGCTAGCAGGGGGTGTCAATCAACCCGATCATATTCAATCAGGCTGATTGCTGTCCACTATCTCAGAGGTGGCGGACGAGTTAAGGAGTAGCAGTCTTAGGACCGCTGCTTCTTAACTTCCGCTTCAGGCGGAACTGAAGCAGAGTGGGTTGGAAGCATCCGCTGCTTCATAAATCGACCCCTAGGGGTTTATGTTAGGGTGTTAGGTTTAAACGTAATTTTCCTTTCCTCATAGACATCAATAGGGTTGCGTTACAGCGATCTCCATTCCGCACTTCAGGTTTTTTCTAACACTCTCTCCCCATTGATGTCTATGGGAGAAAGGATGCACAAGCACGTCAAATCAGCCCTTGTCTTTTGTGTGGGAAATAACACAACTTTTTTTGAGTTATTTTCGCATCCTGTTTAGTGCAAAACTCGTAATCTAGGCGTATATTTCCATATATATCTGATAATGCTAATGTAATATATATATATATATATATATTGGTATATATGGATAGATATAGAAACATATTTACAATAAAAAAAAAATCTGTATGTGAAGAACATTAGAATGTGAAATATTAATAATATTAATTACTGTTGCTTTATTTTATGGAAGTTAATTTATTATATAATGAATAATTAAATGAACTGAGAAAATTCTTTAAATATATTTTAACACAGGAATTTATGTATTTTGGCAATCTGGTACAATGACGTTTTCATCCTCAAATGTACATTAATTTCACATATATTGCTGAAAAGCATACCACAATATTTTGTTTTCAAACATCTTAAATAGTAGAAGAAATTGATCACACCCTTCACTGCTTCCAAGAATGAACTGAGTACATTATGTACTATAAAAAACCCTTCAGGACACTTAAGCGACACTGAAGAATATGCACACAGCAAAATTACTATATAAATATATTTGCAACATATGCACTTTCCATGTGGGATTTCAAGTGCCGTACTTATAAAAGTTTTCCCATTATACAGAATCCAGATAAATGTATGCCACATAACCTAAGGTAACCTTTATTCAGCAATAAATGAGCTTAGTATAGTAAGATATAAAGACATATACATATTTAACACACAAATTGAAACATTATCCCTATGTTATGTTATAACATATTGGTGATACTTTTCAAAGTTCAAATTTGCATCTATCTATCATCTATCTATAGTGTATAAATATATATATTTATCAGAGCAGTAATTATCAATTTGATCTCTGTTGTAAAAGCTCTATACAGGGAGTGCAGAATTATTAGGCAAATGAGTATTTTGACCACATCATCCTCTTTATGCATGTTGTCTTACTCCAAGCTGTATAGGCTCGAAAGCCTACTACCAATTAAGCATATTAGGTGATGTGCATCTCTGTAATGAGAAGGGGTGTGGTCTAATGACATCAACACCCTATATCAGGTGTGCATAATCATTAGGCAACTTCCTTTCCTTTGGCAAAATGGGTCAAAAGAAGGACTTGACAGGCTCAGAAAAGTCGAAAATAGTGAGATATCTTGCAGAGGGATGCAGCACTCTTAAAATTGCAAAGCTTCTGAAGCGTAATCATCGAACAATCAAGCGTTTCATTCAAAATAGTCAACAGGGTCGCAAGAAGCGTGTGGAAAAACCAAGGCGGAAAATAACTGCCCATGAACTGAGAAAAGTCAAGCGTGCAGCTGCCAAGATGCCACTTGCCACCAGTTTGGCCATATTTCAGAGCTGCAACATCACTGGAGTGCCCAAAAGCACAAGGTGTGCAATACTCAGAGACATGGCCAAGGTAAGAAAGGCTGAAAGACGACCACCACTGAACAAGACACACAAGCTGAAACGTCAAGACTGGGCCAAGAAATATCTCAAGACTGATTTTTCTAAGGTTTTATGGACTGATGAAATGAGAGTGAGTCTTGATGGGCCAGATGGATGGGCCCGTGGCTGGATTGGTAAAGGGCAGAGAGCTCCAGTCCGACTCAGACGCCAGCAAGGTGGAGGTGGAGTACTGGTTTGGGCTGGTATCATCAAAGATGAGCTTGTGGGGCCTTTTCGGGTTGAGGATGGAGTCAAGCTCAACTCCCAGTCCTACTGCCAGTTTCTGGAAGACACCTTCTTCAAGCAGTGGTACAGGAAGAAGTCTGCATCCTTCAAGAAAAACATGATTTTCATGCAGGACAATGCTCCATCACACGCGTCCAAGGACTCCACAGCGTGGCTGGCAAGAAAGGGTATAAAAGAAGAACATCTAATGACATGGCCTCCTTGTTCACCTGATCTGAACCCCAATGAGAACCTGTGGTCCATCATCAAATGTGAGATTTACAAGGAGGGAAAACAGTACACCTCTCTGAACAGTGTCTGGGAGGCTGTGGTTGCTGCTGCACGCAATGTTGATGGTGAACAGATCAAAACACTGACAGAATCCATGGATGGCAGGCTTTTGAGTGTCCTTGCAAAGAAAGGTGGCTATATTGGTCACTGATTTGTTTTTGTTTTGTTTTTGAATGTCAGAAATGTATATTTGTGAATGTTGAGATGTTATATTGGTTTCACTGGTAAAAATAAATAATTGAAATGGGTATATATTTGTTTTTTGTTAAGTTGCCTAATAATTATGCACAGTAATAGTCACCTGCACACACAGATATCCCCCTAAATAGCTAAAACTAAAAACAAACTAAAAACTACTTCCAAAACTATTCAGCTTTGATATTAGTTTTTTGGGTTCATTGAGAACATGGTTGTTGTTCAATAATAAAATTAATCCTCAAAAATACAACTTGCCTAATAATTCTGCACTCCCTGTATATATATTTATATATGCTATATGTGCTATACTGTGCATGCGCACAAAACCATTTACACTTGGAAACTGAAAAAAAGTACTAGAAGACACTTTACTGAACATTCCTGATATATTTAATACCAATCTGATGATCTATTTGGGCTGCAGCTGTGGCTATAGTTTATCATAGGGTCCACTGAGGCCAAAGAGTATTTTGCATTATTACCCTAACAAATAACTCAAAACTGATTTAAAATATGACTACATGATAATGCATATTTTTTATAGGGGTTGGGACATTAAATCTAATTAATACTGGGCTAGATTACGAGTGGCGTGCTGTTGCGTGCGAGCAATAAAGGCTATAGCCTAGAAGATTACAAGTGAAGTGCTAATTTACTGCGCACCCGCAAACTGGCAAATTTGCCTGTTTGGGTGCACGATAAATAACCAGCCATTACAAGTGACTGGTTATTGCTACCGCAAGCTCCCTGTAGCAATTAGCGCTTATAAATTAACCAGAGATCAGATCTCTGGTTAATTTTATAAATGACTACCAAAGGCCCCCAAAATCATGTGTAATATACTTTATTAAAAATAAGATAAAAGAATCTTTATTTTTTAACAAAGTAACTGCACTTTAATAAAGTAACTGCTGTTTTTGGGGGCTAAAGTTGGCGGCTGTAGGGGGAAAAAATGCCTTTACATTGCAGTCTATGGCGCCCATTTAACAAGCTCCGTAGTGAGCTTGTGGGCCCGTGTTTCTGGCGAGTCTTCAGACTCGCCAGAAACAGCAGTTATGAAGCAGTCACAAAGATCGCTGCTCCATAACCTGTCTGCCTGCTCTGAGCAGGCGGACAGACATTGCCGGAAATCAACCCGATCGAGTACGATCGGTTTGATTGACACCTCCCTGCTGGCGGCCCATTGGCCGCGAGTCTGCAGGGGGCGGCGTTGCACCAGCAGCTCTTCAGAGCTGCTGGTGCAATGCTGAATACGGAGAGCCAATTGCTCTCCGCATTCAGCGAGGTCTGGCGGACCTGATCTGCACTGTCAGATCAGGTCCGCCAGACTTTGTTAAATAGAGGCCTATGGGAACTGTGTGTTCCCTGTTAATAAATACATATATATGTTTGTTATTGTGTACAAATGTATTTATATGTGTATGTATGTATTTACAGACATATATACACATATAAACACATAAAACATATGTATACATATAAATATGTATGTGCATTAGAGCTTTTTGCAGTCAAGTAATTGAAAACAACATCTATCTATCTATCTATCTATCTATCTATCTATCTATCTATCTATCTATCCATCTATGCATTCAACTTCAGTGTACAGCGGTGACCATATGAAGAGGACGCTTTGCGCAGGATGGCATTGGATTCCAGGATAGCTCCGCTCTACGCCACCAGGATGAAGATAGAAGACGTCCCAGAGATGGATGAAGGTGTCGCCACCTGGATGAAGACTTCTCGCCTGGATGAAGTAGGATGTCCGGACTTCAGGAACCGTGAGAAAATTTAATGGGGTTAGTGTTAAGATTTTTTTTTTTTCATTTCTTTGGGTGTTTTTTTTTTTAGATTAGGGCTTTGGGCAATTGTAAAAGAGCTTAATGCACTTTTAAGGGCAGTAAAAAAGAGCTGAATGCCCATTTAAGGGCAATGCCCATGCAAATGCCCCTTTAGGGGCAATATGTAGCTGAGGTTTTTTTTAGACTATATATATATTTCTCAAAGGGAGATTAAACAAAATTGCCTTATCATGTAAAAAACATTACCACATAACACTTCTCATCCAATCCCCTCCACATAACACTCACCATTAAATCTCCTTCACATAACACTCCACATTCAACCCCCTTCACATAACACTTCCCATCCAATCCCCTCCACATAACACTTCCCATTCAATTCCCTCTACAAAACACTTTCCATTCAATCCCCTCCACATAACACTTCACATTCAACCCCTCTCCACATAACACTTTTAATTCAATTACCTCCACATAACACTTTCCATTTAATCCCCTCCACATAACACATACCATTAATTTACCTCCACATAACACTTTGCATTCAATCTATTCACATAGCACTTCCCATTTAATCCCCTCCATCACCTACAAATGCTAGATCTTTAAACAAAATGGCCACCCCCTTCAAAAAAAAAAAAACACACACAAAAGCTAATCTTCTCTGTTAGATGCACTAAATTATCAAGAGAATTAAAAAAAAAATGCTGAACATCTGCGTGTGCCTTCTGCTCCATACATTTAGAGAAAGTCTGGCTAGACAAAGCACATGAGGCACTGATGACACATAGTATAATAGCTAAAAATGTCATTTCATATTTTCATAAGAAATGTCAGAAGGCTATTACAGATATCCTCACCGGCTGACAGTAAAAGATATGATGTAGCATACTCCCATCTGAATAGCTAAATTCTACATTTGGTTACCCAAGTTCCATAGTTTTAGTAAGGATAATTGTAACAAGTATTTCACTGCCAGATGTTAGGTCTCATATGTATAGACTTCATTTCCGGCAAAATGTAGTGCCCAGGGGGCAGTTTTAATCTACCATAAAATCCAAGCATATGTCAGAATATCATAAGCAATACATTTCAGGAGAATAAATTTGCTACTCACATTACTGAACATTATAGTATTGTCTACCAATTATTATTTAATGAATCCTCCAGGATCTATAGCACTGGCAGTGTATAACTCCAACAGACGTAAAAGGGTGTAGGACCTTGATATAACAAAAGCCGTCCCACTTGCAGAAACTTCATAACAAAATACCATAGCGCCCTTTGTTACATTGCTGACCTACTTTAATCACTCCTCTAGAGCGCTGGTTTTCAAACCTAACCGCATGCCTCCCTAACAGGTCAGATTTTTAGGACATGTTTACTAGAGCACAGGTGCAATTATCATCTGACTAGTAAACATGGCTATTTTACCTGCTCTCACAAAAGCTAATCCTGAAAATCTGACCTGTTAGAGAGGCCTGGGGTTAGTACTTAAAACCAATTCTATAGAGCTTTCTCTCCACAAAACAAAGGATATTAGCATGACCCACTACACCTGCAAATGAAACAAACCACCTCAATTATTAATAGAGAATGCAAGTCAAAATTAAAATTTAAAATAAAATAAAAATAAATAAAACAACTTTCCAATTTACTTCTATTTCCAATGTTACTGTGTTTTCTTGGTATGTTTGTTGAAGCATAGCTTATCCCTTTAGAGCATACCTAGGTAGGCTAAGAAGAATGAACACTATATGGCATTGGTTTTAGTAAAATGATATAACATTATTACAAGTATGGTGTTTTTTTACAACTTTGCATTGGTTTTTGGTAGATAATGATTTCTGCACTTTGGCTAGTATTATTCATGCCATGGTAGCCTAACAACACCGCAATATAGAACAGACAAACAGCACAATACCTGGTGCAGGTGGTAGAGGGCTACTGCAAACACCTCTCAATGTAACCATAACAGCAGAAATCCACAGCACCAAATAAAGAGGGATATTCTTGTCTTTATGTAATTTCTGTAAGCTAATAAATTACATAAAGACAAGAATATTCCAAGGTCCTAGTTAGTATTTTATTTGTGGGGTTGGTTGTGTGGGTGGTGGGTTTTACTGTTAGGGGGTTGTTTGTATTTTTTTTTACAGGTAAAAGAGCTGATTTCTTTGGGGCAATGCCCCGCAAAAGGCCCTTTTAAGGGCTATTGGTAGTTTAGGCTAGGGGTTTTTTTTTATTTTGGGGGGGCTTTTTTTATTTTGATAGGGCTATTAGATTAGGTGTAATTAGTTTAAAGATCTGTCATTTGTTTATTATTTTCTGTAATTTAGTGTTTTTTTGTGATTTAGCTAATTTAATTTCATTTATTTAATTGTATTTAATGTAGGTTATTTATTTAATTGTAGTGTAGTGTTAGGTGTTAGTGTAACTTAGGTTAGGTTTTATTTTACAGGTAAATTTGTATTTATTTTAGCTAGGTAGTTATTAAATAGTTAATAACTATTTAATAACGATTCTACCTAGTTAAAATAAATACAAACTTGCCTGTAAAATAAAAATAAACACTAAGCTAGATACAATGTAACTATTAGTTATAGTGTAGCTATTTTAGGGTTTATTTTACAGGTATTTAGTTTTAAATAGGAATAATTTAGATAATGATAGTAATTTTATTTAGATTTATTTAAATTATATTTAATTTAGGGGGTGTTAGGGTTAGACTTAGGTTTAGGGTTAATAAATTTAATATAGTGGTGGCGACGTTGGGGACGGCAGATTAGGGGTTGATAAGTGTAGGTAGGTTGCAGCGATGTCCGGAGTGGCAGATTAGGGGTTAATAAGAATATTGTAGGTGTCGTGATGTCAAGGGCAGCAGATTAGGGGTTAATAAGTGTAAGATTAGGGGTGTTTAGACTGGGGGTTCATGTTAGGGTTTTAGGTGTAAACATAAAATGTGTTTCCCCATAGGAATCAATGGGGCTGCGTTACTGAGGTTTACGCTGCTTTTTTGCAGGTGTTAGACTTTTTCTCAGCCGGCTCTCCCCATTGATGTCTATGGGGAAATTGTGCACGATCACGTACGACCAGCTCAACGCTGACTTAAGCAGCACTGGTATTGGAGTGAGGTATGGAGCACAATTTTGCTCTACGCTCACTGCTTGCCTTTTAACGCCGGGTTTAGAAAAACCTGTAAAACCAGTGCTGCAGTTAAGTGAGCGGTGAGAAAAAACTGCTCGTTAGCACCGCACAGCTCCTAACGCAAAACTTGTAATCTAGCCTTGAGTTTGTATTAGTTTGACACAAAAATAGTGGAGAAAAAAAAAGCCAAATCTGACACATTCCACGCAAAACTCCAAAAAAATGCACTGGACAAAATTATTGGCATCCTCAATTTAATATTTGGTAGCACACCCCTTGGAAAAAATAACTGAAAATCATTCGCTTCCTGTAACCATCAATGGGCTTCTTACACCTCTCTACTGGAATTTTGGACCACTCTTCATTCACCAACTGCTCCAGGTCTCTCGGATTGGAAGGGTTCCTTTTCACAACTGCTATTTTGAGATCTCTCCACAGATGCTCTATGGGATTGAGATCTGGACTCATTGCTGGCCAGTTCAGTACTCTCCAGCGTTTTGTCTTGAACCATTTCTAGGGGGGGCATGTCCGTGCAGAGTACTGGATAGGATGCACTTTCTGAAAGCTCTGGCAGAATCTATAATAATCTGCCAATTATTACTTCCCAACATCAAGATTAAGAGCATGCTACTTGAAGGCACCACAATCTTGCTAATTGTGGCCCCATATCTACCTTCTTAGCTGTTTATATGACTCTGGGGACACAGAAAGGAACATTAAGGCCTAGGGCGGCGGCCAACTGTTAGGCACACACCTCCCACTGGGACGAACCGGTCATCAGTGCTATCAAAAAAGCATGACTTACTGAAATTTTTTCATCATCTATTTCTAACTGGACAGCAAGCTGATTCATCGACTTGCTCTACCTGACGGCAAAGCGATCTCTGCATCAGGGAAAAGTGAAACACCACCTGCAAGATATCTATAATTAACAGAACATGACTAATATGGTGGAAGAGAAACGTCTGCTGTGACATGAGAAGTTCTTCACAAAATGTACAAACCTCCTGCAAAAGCTAATAGAAAAAGCTCCATATGATTACTTACTGCAGCGCCCAAACATGGAGAAGGGGATCAAAGCTCTCCGGATATATTCATTGGTGGCAAAGCCCCATACCGGCATCGCTAAAACCGATCATCTGCCTGATCTACAGGAGCATCATGGCACAATGCATACACAGACAGCATCCAATACACCTAGAGTGGTGCACAATATAGAGCCACAACTAGAATCTCAAAAGACCTCCATAAAACAAGTTACCACCTACTCCACGAGGAACAAAGAGCATAACGTAAAGGCTTCAATCTCCCAAACAGATCTACCCTTGGTGAGTGCAGACCCCCCGGGACCTTTAAGGACTGTATCACAGGCCACGACATGGAAGGAAATAGAGGGGACCATAACAACACTGCCCACACACGAACAAGACAGAGGGCCACCCCTGGTTGCTTACCGCTGTGGAGCTAAAAATAGCAGCACACGGATCTCCCAACATGATTCACCAAAGACCTCATGTAAAAACTCACAAAGAGAACTCTCTTAGCAGACACAGAAGAGGAAAAAATATGAGACCACAGGGGGATAACTATAGAGGCCACTCTGTGAATGAGCAAATAGCTAGAGTTATATCATTCTTTCAAATGTACATACTTGCTCGTTAGGTTAGGTTACTACACTTTGGCATAATACTCAGGTCCCTAACAAGAAGTTTACTTTATACAGCATGTTTGTGTGTTACTGATATTCCAAAGTTAAATGTTTAATTGTTTTATTAACTTTGAATATAAATTCTATTAGCGCTAAGACATCCTTTATCCATACTTCACTACTCTCAATTTGTCAATTACATGCTGAAGATCTTTATAATTTCCATGATATGCCCTTCGTCCTGAGCGCCCCGGGGGAATCATTTGATGACACAATTGTGAGAGGCTTATCTTCAATGACCAATTTCACCCACCACTGGCATGGAACTCTCTGGACTGTACTCTACTTACAAACAAAATCCTGTGGCTGAATGAACACATATAGTAAATCTGTCTTGCAACCACTGGCAGATTAATAGAGAAATTGTTCCATTAGAATCTGTCATGTTTTCCTTGTGTTATATATATGTTGATCTCTGTTGGTGAGCATTTGTTCCTGAACCTCTTATTATGTCACAGACTTCTTAATGTTATGGATCTCATCTTGCTGGCATGTCACTGTTTAAATGTTCATATAGGATCACAAAATTAGATATATTATTTTGTGTGGGGAGAAATATTATTTTTATTATCATTACTATTTAAAAACAAAACAAAATAAAACCATTTCTGGGTGCTTTTTGACATGTGCTTTAGGCCATTGTCCTGCTGTAAGACCCATGACCACTGACGGAGACCCAACTTTCTGACACTGAGCCCTACATTGCACCACAAAATTCTTTGGTAGTCTTCAGATTTCATGATGCCATGCACACAGTCAAGACATCCAGTGCCTGAAGCAGCAAAGCAACCCCAGAACATCAGTAAACCTCCACCATGTTTGACTTTTAGGGACTATATTCTTTTCTTTAAAAGCCTCATTTATTTTTCTGAAAACAGTAGAATGATGGGCTTTACCAAAAAGCTATAATTTTGTTTTGGCTTTTGGGGTCTTCCTGGGTCTCCTACCATAGCGCCGCTTTTCATTCAGATGGCGACGTATAGTGCGAGCTGACACATTTGTACCCTGTGCCTGAAGGTCAGCTTGAATTTGTCTGGAAGTTGATCAAGGTTCTTTATTCACCATTTGAACAATCCTTTGTTGCAATCTTTGATCAATTTTTCTCTTTCGTCCATGTCCAGGGAGATTAGCTACAGTGCCATGGGCTGTAAACTTCTTGACAATGTTGCGCACAGTGGACAAAGGAACATTAAGATCTCTGGAGATGGAATTGATATTGTCCATGCTTTTCGACAATTTTTGTTCACAAATCCTCAGACAATTATTTGCTGCTATTTCTCTTCTTCATGCTCAGTGTGGCATACAGAGACACACAATAGAAAGGTTGAATCCATTTTTCACCATTATAACCGTTTGCCGGTCTGATTTCTATATTGTCAGCACCTCTTAATTGATACAGGTGAGTTTAATTACAAATTACAGGAGCATCACAAACTTGGAATGAAATTATTTCTTACAATTTTTAGAAGGTGCCAATAATTTTGTTCAGTCCATTTTTGGAGTTTTGCATTTTTTTTCTCTACTTTTTTTGTGTCATACCAATACAAAGAAAATAAATAAACATGAGAATGCCTAAACATTTGTAATTGCAACAATTTTCTGGGCGAAGTGGTGCATTATCTGACAGAAATGCAGGGGTGCTAATATTTTTGGACATAACTGTGTATATATATATATATATATATGTACAGTATATATATGCAGAGGTGCTATATATATAGTGGATAATGTGGAGATAGACACAGCACTCACAGGATTTGATCAAGTTTAAAACATCACTTTTAATACCAAAAAGTTAAAAGTCCATAGTATCCATGGATACTATGGACTTTTAACTTTTTGGTAATAAAAGGGATGTTTTAAACTTGATCAAATCCGATGAGTGCTGTTTCTATTTCCACAATTTCCACTGTGTATTTCCCTGCACATTGCACCCCAGTTGCTGATTGGAGTTTAAGTGAGTGCACTTCTTCTGGATTATATATATATATATATATATATATATATATATATATATATATACACACACATGATTATATATAGGTATAGATATATACAGATATATATAGGAATATCTACTGCAAAGAGCACCAATGCATATATATATCTCTGATGAAGCGCATGTGCCCATGCGCGAAACGCGTAAGATAGGAGCTCACCTGACATGCTGAAGCCTGCTCCATAATAAACTCTTACTACTTGACTCCAGGACTCAGCCTCCTTTTTCCTCATCTTGTATATATATATATATATATATATATATATATATATGTATTTATGTGTTTATATGTGTAAATACATACATATATACACATATAAATACATAAATACATATGTACACACATTTAAATATATATATATATATATATATATATATATATATATATATATATATATATATATATACATATGTATCTCTATATTACAGCCCTTTACCAGCTGATCTGATATCTTTGAGCCCTTATAACTTTTTTTATTGAATATTTTTTAAAATAAGTTTTATTAGATGGTGTTTAGTGTAAGCGATATTTTGCGCTCCACTTATAATCAGGCCCTATACATATTCTAGTATTAAGATTATTCCTCACCTCCCTCTAGTCATGAGTTCTGCCATTTTGGAACCTAGCTTTCACTGTATTCCTGTGATAATGTGAAAACTAGGTGCCAAAATGGCAGTATTCATAATTAGAGAGAGGCTCATGAAATGTTTTAAGCAGTTAGTGCTCCTTTAATTTTGACTTTCAAGTGCCTTTAAATAACGAATCTTTATAATATAACCTCTGCACGTTCATTTTAAGGGGTTAAATAAATGATAGTACAGTACCACTTGAAAATAACTTTGTGATAAGTCTGACTCAGCTCCTGAAAATATTATTCACAAAAAAAACACAGATGATAAATGTGAAAATTTTCACAGTGGGAATCCTAACATGTCATTTCATTATCACATTTTTTATCTAATTCCCAGATGGATGGCAACTTTACTTGCTAATCCCGTTTTGGATACAATTGAAGTAAAGAGATTATATAATGAAATGCCACTGTAACCTTAGGAGATCTTTAAATGAATATAATGTCTGACACAAAACATTCCGAAGTTTGATTCCAAAAATAAATGTAGCTTTTTATACTGTTAAAAGTATGCAAAGGATTTATCAAGAAAAGACATTAATAAAATAAAATGCTTGCATGTTAATTCTGTGGAGTTCTGGGCGCACTTACTGCATGATTATTTTCCAGTCTGCTTGGAAAAGGTAATGTTTATATGCTATCTACATCTGTGTCTGTATATTACTTGATTCTGTATTCTGCCAGCATGAAAAATGTTATATGTTTCTAAAAATGTGTTTATCACATTATTGAACACCGACCAAATATGAAAGAGCAATTAGATATTTGTATGCTTTTTTTAGACAGTAAAATAAATAGTATTATAGGAATACAATAAGAAATATTTTTACATATATTTTCCTCATTAATATGTAAGTTAAAATGTAGTAGAGAACTAGTATTATTATAATAAAAATATGCAAGTAAACATCCTCAAGAAAGTCACACTTTTGCAAATGGGTTTTCATAACGAACTTCACTGCATTGCACAAATCACAAGAAATGGCCAACTGTATGTTGAGACTGAGGCCCTGATGATCGAAACTTCCATGAGGCGGCGAGATATTCAAAAGTGATCTGTCACCTTGCCACAAAAGCTAATATTCCAAGCGGCTGACATCAGTGTTAAAAGGCAGCACCGCCAAGAGGTGTTTTACTATGAAATGGGTGGTGATGCTGGAGATATATTTCAAACAGCATCGCCGCCTACATTGACATTGTAAAGTAAAGGATCTCTTTTACATATATCACTCAACAAAGTTAACCCCCCCCATCGCTGTTAACCCCTACACTTTTAACCCCTAAACCGATATAACCCCCACTGCAATAACCCCTTACTCTACTTAACCCATAAACCACCAGTACCTCCACTGCAATAACCCACTACTATACTTAACCCCTAAACTGCCAATACCCCCACTACAAAACTCCCTACTCTACTAAACCCCTAAACCACAATTAACCCATCAAAAACTACCCCTTAACCTATTAACCCCCTAACCACCACAACCCCCAATGCGAAACTACCCCTACACTACTAGACCCACTAAGTTACAAAATATAAAAAAACACTTCCATTATAATTTTGTTTTATCAAAAATAAAAAAAAGTACCAGTAAAAGCCTTATCTTAAAACTAAAGTTCCCTTAACCTCCCCCCCTAAAAACTCCTATATTTTAACTAAAACTTACTCTAAAACTTGATCTGAAAAGGACATTTGTAAGGTAGGGCATTAGTTGAAGTAATCACAGCCCTTTTGCAGTGAACAAAAAAAAAACCCTATACTAAAGCCAAAGTAACCCCCACCCCCCTATCCTTAAAAAAAAGCTACTCTAAAAATTGCCTTGAGAACGGTACAAGTAATTTAGCTCTTTTGGTGAAAATGTTTAGCTCAGGATAAATATAAGGCCTTGACAAAAGGGAAAGATAAATACTGGTGCGGAGATCTAAAGTGTATACATAGGATATTAAAAAGAGAGAAAAATAGATCTCAAACAGCACTCTTGTCACATATAAGACAAATTTTAATCACTTATGGAGGTATATCCAATTATTTAGTGAACAAAAAACACTATTGGTCAGTGAAAAACAATTTACAATAATGAAAATAAGTTAGAAAATAAGTATATGTTCTGTATAAACATTCTTACATAAGGAGATATATGCAACTTAGCCACTTATTGCACAGACTGAAGAGCGTAAAATACAGCAAAAAAATACTTAGCTCCAAAGACTCAAACAAGAGCTATTGCAGACAAAGTAGATATACTCCTTTATAGCAGATGGTCCAAATGCAGTCGTCTGAATAAGAGAGTCCTCCTTGTTGTGCCGATATCAGGTCCTCTCTTAGAGGAACAGTAGTTAGTCCTGCCTTTGAAGTCTGAGCAATGGTTCCAATATATGTAATTGAAATGTCCCTTAATCCAAGTAAGACAGCCCTAGGGGAGTAGCAATATCTCTTACGCGGTCGACAGCCAGTATAACTAGACCAATCCAAACCACTGAGAAGTCGGGATGTAGAACCAACGCCTGCTCCCACAATGGGCTGTTACAGATGAAGACAGTTTATTGGCTGAACCCGGGGGTATGTGCCGCTCGCGTATTAAGGTGATTGGAGTGTGTTGAATCTCAAACGCAACCAGACAGCAGGGTCGTCCCTGCCTAACAAAGTTGTGGAGATATCAGGTAAGATTGCCCAATGCCATCTACCACCTCAGACACACATAAGCAGGCAGTATATGTAATACCTATAAGGAAAGTTCAGCATGAACCAGTAGTGGACACTAATTTTCTTCCTTAGTTAGAAGTATTGGCTAATGATTGTTTCACCTCTTGAAAAGGCTTCTTCCGGGCGTGTGTATTTTCAAATGATAAACTCCTCCTTTTTAAAGAGGATCCAGGCACATAGCCCTCCTGAAAAGGATGATGGTGAATATTGTGTTGTTAGAATGGAACTATATTACATATAGTTATACTCTGATTGATCTGCACATGTAGTGCTTTTTGTCTATGCTTCATATATTTACTGCAGCACACAGGAACTTCCAGCTGTGGGTGAGCTGTTACGCCCTATAATTCTACAGCCTGTATCTACTAGCACATCAGGGTGCTTTATCAACATGTGAGTATCCATTTGGCTCATATTATATCGAGTTTATACATATGTTGGATGATTCCACACATGAGGCGCCCCTCTGCTCTTTTTTATATTCTGCAGTTTACCCGGATCAGTCGGTGAGGAGGAGGCAGCTAGGGTTCAATAATCATATATAAGGAGGATTCTCCTATTCCAAAGAAGTGCATCCTATTTACTTTGGAACTTTATTGATTTCTGGAAATTTGTACGTATGCCTAACATAGCTGTTTGTATATTGTATATGGCACACTGTTAACTGCTAAACACTGTCTTTTATGTATCTAAACCTTTTACTGATAAACTTTTTGGAATATCCCCTTTTAATGAATCTCTGTGTGAGGTTCTTAGCTTCATTTGTAAAGACAGAATCAGTTGTACAATTTCTACGGGCTCTGATGAATTGGAATTTAGGTATTCCTTTTATCTGTGCTATGGGATGGAAGCATTCCGCTCGTAATAAACTGTTAGTAGAAGTTGGCTTACGAAAGATTCTAGTTTGAAGACCATTTGCTGTTTTTTATATTGTAAGATCTAAGAAATTGACTTCTGTAGCACTTGCACACAATGTAAATCTTAGATTACACTCACTACTATTTAGATTTTGTACATAGTTGGTTAGAATTTTATCATCACTATGCCATAGGAGTAGCACATCATCGATGTAGCATAGCCACATCGTGATGTGTGACATTAAAGGCTCTGTATTGTGAACAAAATTATGCTCCCAGTATCCTAAATAGAAGCAAGCATATGAGGGAGCAAAATTCGCCCCCATAGCTGTGCCTCTAAGTTGGATGTAATACTTGTCATTAAATACAAAGAAATGAGGCAAAGGACAATAATTTACAGACAAGATCAGTGTATAAATTAAACGAGATTCCCCGTTGTTGGAGGTAGAATCTAGTTGCTATCATCCCTTTTTCATGAGGTATACATGAATATAGAGATTCCACATCAATTGTGGCTAGAATTGTGTCTTCATCAATTGCTAGATCATTTATTTTCCTAAGTAAATCTGGAGTGTCTTGGACAAAGGAGGGAAGATAGCCTACAAATGATTTTAGGTAATGATCTATTTATTCACCTATACGTTCCGACAGTCCATCAATTCCGGCAATTATCGGTCTGCCGGGAGGATAATGATGTCCTTCTTTGTGGACCTTTGGAATCGTTTAGAACTTTGGGATTTTAGAATATTTTGCATTCAATCGTCAGTGTGCTGCAGTGACAGAATGAAGAAGCATCTGATGGGAGAGGATGAAGGATCCAATAAAAGAAAAGGACAGCCCCAGAGGAACTACGCCATGGATGTAGACCGATGAGGAGTATTATGATTATTATTCTTTATTTATATAGTGCAGCAGATTCCGCAGCGCTGTCCATGGGTAACAAATATAAAAGGACAGTACAATATGAGACACCAGACAAAATTTAACAAACAAATACAGGGGGAATTGGGAGCCATGTTCCCGTCGGAACTTACAATCTAAATGGGTAGGAGGGTGAGAAACAGGAGGTGGGAACTGCAAAGGTGGCAATGATGTTAGTGTGTAGTTAGATGAGGGAAACTATTAGGCAAGTGGAATTCATTAGTTACTGATTTAGTGATAGGCTTCCCTGAACAAGATGGTCTTTAAGGAACGTTTAAAGGAGGAGAGATTGGGGGAAAGTCTGACAGCTTGAGGAAGTGTGTTCCAGAGGGTTGGTGCCACATGTGAGAAGTGTATTTTAGCATGGAAGGAGGTGATGGTAGAAGAGGCAAGGAGTAGATTGTTGTTGGATCTTAGGGGATGGACTGGAGTATATTTGTTGATGAGTGAGGACAGGTAGGGAGGGGCTGCATTGGTAAGGGCTTTGTAGGTCAGAGTGAGAATTTTGAATTTTATTCTGCTGTGAATGCGGAGCCAGTGAAGGGACTCACAGAGTGGTGCAGTGGATACAGAGTGTCAGGAGAGGTGGATTAGCCTAGCAGAGGCATTTAGGATGGATTGAAGGGGGGAGAGGCGTGAGAGAAGAAGGCCAGTTAGTAGGTTGTTACAGTAGTCAAGCCGAGAAATTATTAAGGAATGGATTAGCTGTTTAGTAGTTTCAGCACTCAGAAAAGGATGAATTTTGGAGATATTGCGTAGGTGGTTGTGACAGGATGAAGAGAGCGATTGAATGTGGGGTATGATGGACAGATTGGAGTCAAGTGTAACTCCTAGGCAGCGGACTTGGGGTGATGGGGAGATAGTGGTGTCACCAACAGTGATAGTAAAGTTAGAAACTGGAGTAGAATTAGATGGGGGGATTAGAAGAAGCTCAGTCTTGGACATGTTGATTTTTAGGTGGTGAGAGGCCATCCAGGAAGAAATGCTAGATAAGCAGTCGCTGATGTGGGAAAGGACAGAAGGAGAGAGTGCAGAGGTGGATAGGTAGATCTGAGTATCATCAGCATAGAGGTGATAGTTGAAGCCATAGATACTGATAAGTTTACCCAGTGAAGAAGTATAAATAGAGAAGAGTAGAGGGCCTAGAACAGAGCCTTGAGGTACTCCAACAGACAGAGGCAATGTAGAGGAGGAGTCACCAGCAAATGAGACAAAAAAGGACCTATTAGAGAGATGAGTGGATCCAGGAGAAGGTAATGTCACAGAGCCCAAGGGAGCTGAGAGTCTGTAGGAGGAGGGGATGGTCAACAGTGTCAAAGGCAGCAGACAGTTCAAGTAAGATAAGTATAGAATAGTGGCCATTGTTTTTAGCAGAAAGAAGATTGTTAGTAACCTTGGTGAGGGCAGTCTCAGTTGAGTGTTGGGGACGGAAAACAGATTGCAGGGGGTCAAGCAATGAGTTGGAGGATAGAAAGTGTGTTAGGCGATCGAAAACTAGTTTTTCCAGGACTTTAGATGCTAGCGGAAGCAGTGATATGGGGTGGTAGTTTGCAGGACAATTGGGGTTGAGGGAGGGTTTTTTGAGGATGGGGGTGACCTTTGCATGTTTGAAAGATGATGGAAATGAACCAGTAGTAAGGGATCGGTTGAATATGTGAGTAAGAGCTGGGGTGAGGGTAGAGGACAGAGAAGGTATAAGGTGTGAAGGGATAGGGTCAAATGGGCAGGTAGTGAGGTATGAGGAAGATATTAGGGAACTCACTTCATTTTCAGTGGTTGGGGGGGAGGTACTGAGAGTGGTGGAGGGGGTGACCTCGGGCAGAGATGGAAGGTTGTAGTCTTGTGGTGGGATGTTACTTCGGATGGTAAGTGTTTTGTTGAAAAAGTAGTCTGCCAATTCTTGAGCACTAAAGGCAGATGAAGGGGGTGGTGCAGGTGGATAGAGGAGAGTGTTGAAAATGGAGAAGAGACATTTAGGGTTTGAGGAGTGAGAAGATATGAGAGAAGAGAAGGCAAAGTGAAGGGCAGAGGAGTAAGAATAAAGAATTAACTTATAGTGTAGGAAATCGGGTTCAGAGCGGGATTTCCTCCAGGCATGTTCAGCAGCATGGGAGCATTTATGTAGATAGCATTTTTGCTGAGAGTGCCAGGGCTGGAGCTGACAACGTTTGGTTTTGTGTATTTGTGGAGGAGGAAAGGTGTTGAGTGCAGAGAAGAGAGTATTGTTATAGTGGTTTGTAGAAAGGTCAGGGCAGGATACCGTGAAAGTGGGGGGAAGGCGTTTTTGAATAAGGTTAGAAAGTTGGAGAGGATCCACATTATGCAGATATCTACACGTACAGGAGGGGGGGGGGAAATAGGTTTAGCATGTACATTGAGATTATAGGTGAGCAGATGGTGGTCTGAGATGGGAAATTGGTGACAGGTGACATCAAAAGGGAAGCAGAGGTAGGAGAATACCAGATCAAGAGAGTGTCCGTCGCGGTGAGTAGGGAGGATTGTGAGAGACTAAAAGAGTTTGTGAGTGAGAGAAATTAAGAGTATCACCATGGACCTGCCGCTGCCCCCCTAAAGAGCCATATTTACATTGGTGAGTACAAACTTTTGGGGTTTAGCCATAGGATTTTTTATAGGGGGGTTGGGATTTAGATTTTTTACAGAGTTTTTTTTATTCAAAAAGCAAAAGAGCTACATCTCTATGTCCTTTTCATGGCATATTTTTAGGATAGTCTTTTTAATCTTAGGAGTTTTTATGACAGTTTTGTTTTAGCTAATCACTTATGCCCTTCTGAGGACAATTTTTAGAGTGGGTTTTTTAAAGATAATTTCTTTTGGGAGGGGAGTGGGGGTTACTTTTTAGTATATGTTTTTTTCAATGTAAAAGAGCCGTGATTACTTCAACTAGGGCACTGCCTGACAAATGCCCTTTTTAGGTCAATTTTTAGAGTAGGTTTTAGTTTTTGTATTGTTTTTTAGGGGGCTTTTTTTTTAAAGGGGACTTTAATTTTAGGATAGGGCATTTACTGGTAGTTTTCTTTTTTTTGGTAAAAATGTTTTTTGTAATGGTAGTGTATTTTTTATTTTTTGATAACTTAGTGGGTCTTATGTTAGGGGTCTTTGGGGGTTAGCTTTTAGGGGTCAATAGATTAGGGGGTAGTTTGCTATGGGAGATATGGTGGATTGGGAGGTTAATAGTGTAGTGTAGTTAGGTTGCACTATCGATGATGGCACATAAGGGGTTAATAGTTTAGAGGTTCATTATATGTTTATAAAATGATTTATTTATAATGCATATTATTTTAAGTATTGTATTGATTTTAAACAGCTATTTTTTGTGGGTATTTTTTTAAAACAATAATATTTATTTTTTGTTATATAAAGAATCTATAAAAGTCAGTAGATGCAGCTTTAAATTTTTCCATAACTGCATTTGTTTTAATTTTGCAATGTTAAACATTATACAGTTAAGTGAAACTATAAAGTCTCTGAAACTGTCTTTTATAACATATTTAAATAACCCCCCCAAAAAATCGAAAAAGAATACGCGAAAAAAAACATTGTTTAAAATCAATACAATACATAAAATACGTAGTATTGCATTGTACATTGTCTTTTTTAGCAAGGTAAATTGCAGACATGACATAAATGTAAGCATTCGGTGGGAGTTAGCTAGGAGTAACCTGCCTTTTAATTTGGAAACATCACCAGTAGTGAAATATATTCCAAGCGTGGTAATGCAGGTTAGGTACAGGTTTTAAGCCATAGATTCTTGCGACCTCTTCAGTGGTGAGATTTTCCAATTTGAGGCATGTAGTGTAGGTTTAGTGACAGTTAGGTTACACAGGCATTATTTGAAGTGTTCCTACACACAAACCAATTTTTGCTGAAGCCATGATCCTTATTTCCTATGGGAGACACATCGCCACTCATCGGCACAGCAAGGTTCAGCACTGAAATATATATTTCTCTTGTAAGGTGTATCCAGTCCACGGATCATCCATTACTTGTGGGATATTCTCATTCCCAACAGGAAGTTGCAAGAGGACACCCACAGCAGAGCTGTTATATAGCTCCTCCCCTAACTGCCATATTCAGTCATTCTGTTGCAACTCTCAACAAGCATGGAGGTAGTAAGAGAGAGTGGTGAAAAATAGTTAGTTTTTTTTCTTCAATCAAAAGTTTGTTATTTTTAAATGGTACCGGAGTTGTAGTTTTTTTATCTCAGGCAGTAAATAGAAGAACAATCTGCCTGAGTTTTCTATGATCTTAGCAGGTTGTAACTAAGATTCATTGCTGTTCTCACATATGTCTGAGGAGAGAGGTAACTTCAGCGGGAGAATGGCGTGCAGTTTACTCTGCTATGAGGTATGTGCAGTTACAATTTTTTCTAGGATTGGAAATGCTAGAAAATGCTGCTGATACCGGATTAATGTAAGTTAAGCCTGAATACAGTGATTTAATAGTGACTGGTATCATGCTTACTCTCAGGGGTAATACCCTTATAAAAATGCAATATAAAACGTTTGCTGGCATGTTTAATCGTTTTTATATATGCTTTGGTGATAAAACCTTATTGGGGGCTAGTTTTTTCCACATGGCTGGCTTTATTTTTGTCTAGAAACAGTTTCCTGAGGCTTTCCACTGTTGTAATATGAGTGGGAGGGGCCTATTTTAGCGCTTTTTTGCGCAGTTAAAATTACAGACTGAGACATCCAGTTTTCCTCAGAAGTCCCCTGAATGCTACAGGACATCTCTAAAGGGCCTAAACTCGTTTATTGGGGAAGGTAGGGCCACAGCGGAGCTGTGGCAGTTTGTTGTGACTGTTAAAAAACGTCTATCGTTTTTTTGATCCGTTTTTTGAACTAAGGGGTTAATCATCCATTTGCAAGTGGGTGCAATGCTCTGTTAGCTTATTACATACACTGTAAACATTTCGTTTGATTCACTGCCTTTTTTCACTGTTTTTCAAATTTTGACAAAATTTGTTTCTCTTAAAGGCACAGTACCGTTTTTTATATTTGCTTGTTAACTTGATTTAAAGTGTTTTTCAAGCTTGCTAGTCTCATTGCTAGTCTGTACAAACATGTCTGACATAGAGGAAACTCCTTGTTCATTATGTTTAAAAGCCATGGTGGAACCCCCTCTTAGAATGTGTACCAAATGTACTGATTTCACTTTAAGTAATAAAGATCATATTCTGTCTTTAAAAAATTTATCACCAGAGGAATCTGACGAGGGGGAAGTTATGCCGACTAACTCTCCCCACGTGTCAGATCCTTTGACTCCCGCTCAAGGGACTCACGCTCAAATGGCGCCAAGTACATCTAGGGCGCCCATAGCGATTACTTTACAAGACATGGCGGCAGTCATGGATAATACACTGTCAGCGGTATTAGCCAGACTACCTGAATTTAGAGGTAAGCGAGATAGCTCTGGGGTTAGACGAAATGCAGAGCATACTGAAGCTTTAAGAACCATGTCTGATACTGCCTCACAATATGCAGAAGCTGAGGAAGGAGAGCTTCAGTCTGTGGGTGATGTTTCTGACTCAGGAAAGATACCTGATTCTGATATTTCTACATTTAAATTTAAGCTTGAACACCTCCGCATATTGCTCAGGGAGGTTTTAGCTGCTCTGAATGACTGTGACAAAATTGCAGTGCCAGAGAAATTGTGAAGACTGGATAAATACTATGCAGTGCCGGTGTGTACTAATGTTTTTCCAATACCTAAAAGGTTTACAGAAATTATTACTAAGGAATGGGATAGACCAGGTGTGCCGTTCTCTCCCCCTCCTATTTTTAGAAAAATGTTTCCTATAGACGCCACCACACGGGACTTATGGCAGACAGTCCCTAAGGTGGAGGGAGCAGTTTCTACTCTAGCAAAGCGTACTACTATCCCTGTCGAGGACAGTTGTGCTTTTTCAGATCCAATGGATAAAAAATTAGAAGGTTACCTTAAGAAAATGTTTATTCAATAAGGTTTTATCCTACAGCCCCTTGCATGCATTGCTCCTGTCACTGCTGCTGCGGCGTTCTGGTTTGAGTCTCTGGAAGAGGCTTTACAGGTAGCGACTCCATTGGATGACATACTTGGCAAACTTAGAGCACTTAAGCTAGCCAATTCTTTTGTTTCTGATGCCATTGTTCATTTGACTAAACTAACGGCTAAGAATTCTGGTTTTGCTATACAGGCGCGCAGGGCGCTATGGCTTAAATCATGGTCAGCTGACGTGACTTCAACATCTAAGCTGCTTAACATTCCCTTCAAGGGGCAGACCCTATTCGGGCCTGGTTTGAAGGAGATTATTGCTGATATCACTGGAGGAAAAGGTCATGCCCTTCCTCAGGACAGGTCCAAATCAAGGGCCAAACAGTCTAATTTTCGTGCCTTTCGAAACTTCAAGGCAGGTGCGGCATCAACTTCCTCTAATGCAAAACAAGAGGGAACTTTTGCTCAGTCCAAGATGGTCTGGAGGCCAAACCAGATCTGGAACAAAGGTAAGCAGGCCAAAAAGCCTGCTGCTGCCTCTAAGACAGCATGAAGGAACGGCCCCCTATCCGGTAACGGATCTAGTAGGAGGCAGACTTTCACTCTTCGCCCAGGCGTGGGCAAGAGATGTTCAGGATCCCTGGGCGTTGGAAATTATATCCCAGGGATATCTTCTGGACTTCAAAGCTTCCCCCCCAAAAGGGAGATTTCCCCTTTCACAATTATCTGCAAACCAGATAAAGAGAGAGGCATTCTTACACTGTGTACAAGACCTCCTAGTTATGGGAGTGATCCATCCAATTCCAAAGGAGGAACAGGGATAGGGTTTTTACTCAAATCTGTTTGTGGTTCCCAAAAAAGAGGGAACCTTCAGACCAATTTTGGATCTAAAGATCTTAAACAAATTCCTCAGAGTTCCATCATTCAAGATGGAAACTATTCGTACCATCCTACCCATGATCCAGGAGGGTCAATATATGACTACAGTGGATCTAAAGGATGCTTATCTTCACATTCTGATACACAAAGATCATCATTGGTTTCTCAGGTTTGCCTTTCTAGACAGGCATTACCAGTTTGTAGCTCTTCCCTTTGGATTAGCTACAGCCCCAAGAATCTTTACGAAGGTTCTAGGGTTGCTTCTGGCGGTCCTAAGGCCGCGGGTCATAGCAGTGGCCCCTTATTTAGACGACATCCTGATACAGGCGTCAAACTTCCAAATTGCCAAGTCTCATACGGACGTAGTACTGGCATTTCTGAGGTTGCATGGGTGGAAAGTGAACGAGGAAAAGAGTTCTCTATCCCCACTCACAAGAGTTTCCTTCCTAGGGACTCTGATAGATTCTGTAGAAATGAAAATTTACCTGACGGAGTCCAGGTTATAAAAACTTCTAAATTCCTGCCGTGTTCTTCATTCCATTCCGCGCCCTTCGGTGGCTCAGTGTATGGAAGTAATCGGCTTAATGGTAGCGGCAATGGACATAGTGCCGTTTGCACGCTTACATCTCAGACTGCTGCAGCTATGTATGCTCAGTCAGTGGAACGGGGATTACACAGATTTGTCCCCTCTACTAAATCTGGATCAAGAGACCAGGGATTCTCTTCTCTGGTGGCTATCTAGGGTCCATCTGTCCAAAGGTATGACCTTTCGCAGGCCAGATTGGACAATTGTAACAACAGATGCCAGCCTTCTAGGTTGGGGTGCAGTCTGGAACTCCCTGAAGGCTCAGGGATCGTGGACTCAGGAGGAGACACTCCTTCCAATAAATATTCTGGAACTGAGAGCGATATTCAATGCTCTTCAGGCTTGGCCTCAGCTAGCGACAATGAGGTTCATCAGATTTCAGTCGGACAACATCACAACTGTGGCTTACATCAACCATCAAGGGGGAACAAGGAGTTCCCTAGCGATGTTAGAAGTCTCAAAGATAATTCGCTGTGCAGAGATTCACTCTTGCCACCTATCAGCTATCCATATCCCAGGTGTAGAGAACTGGGAGGCGGATTTTCTAAGTCGTCAGACTTTTCATCCGGGGGAGTGGGAACTCCATCCGGAGGTGTTTGCACAATTGATTCATCGTTGGGGCAAACCAGAACTGGATCTCATGGCGTCTCGCCAGAATGCCAAGCTTCCTTGTTACGGATCCAGGTCCAGGGATCCCAAGGCGACGCTGATAGATGCTCTAGCAGCGCCCTGGTCTTTCAACCTGGCTTATGTGTTTCCACCGTTTCCTCTAATCCCTCGACTGATTGCCAAGATCAAGCAGGAGAGAGCATCTGTGATTTTGATAGCGCCTGCCTGGCCACGCAGGACCTGGTATGCAGATCTAGTGGACATGTCATCCTTTCCACCATGGACTCTGACTCTGAGACAGGACCTTCTATTTCGGGGTCCTTTCCACCATCCAAATCTAATTTCTCTGAGACTGACTGCATGGAGATTGAACGCTTGATTTTATCAAAGCGTGGCTTCTCCGAGTCAGTCATTGATACCTTAATACAGGCACGAAAGCCTGTCACCAGGAACATTTATCATAAGATATGGCGTAAATATCTTTATTGGTGTGAATCCAAGGGTTACTCATGGAGTAAGGTCAGGATTCCCAGGATATTATCCTTTCTCCAAGAAGGTTTGGAAAAAGGATTGTCAGCTAGTTCCTTAAAGGGACAGATTTCTGCTCTGTCTATTCTTTTGCACAAGCATCTGGCAGATGTTCCAGACGTTCAGGCATTTTGTCAGGCTTTAGTTAGAATCAAACCTGTGTTTAAACCTGTTGCTCCACCATGGAGCTTAAATTTGGTTCTTAAGGTTCTTCAAGGAGTTCCGTTTGAACCTCTTCATTCCATAGATATCAAACTTTTATCTTGGAAAGTTCTTTTTTTGGTAGCTATTTCCTCGGCTCGCAGAGTCTCCGAGTTATCTGCCTTACAATGTGATTCTCCTTATCTGATTTTCCATACGGATAAGGTAGTCCTACGTACGAAACCTGGGATTTTACCTAAGGTGGTATCTAACAAGAATATCAATCAAGAGATTGTTGTTCCATCGTTGTGTCCTAATCCTTCTTCAAAGAAGGAACGTCTATTACACAATCTGGACGTGGTTCGCGCTTTGTTTGTTATCTACTCTGGACAGAGGAGAGGTCAAAAGGCTTCGGCAACCTCTTTCTTTTTGGCTAAGAAGCATAATCCGCTTAGCCTATGAGACTGCTGGACAGCAGCCTCCTGAAAGGATTACAGCTCATTCTACTAGAGCTGTGGCTTCCACTTGGGCCTTTAAAAATGAGGCTTCTGTTGAACAGATTTGCAAGGCGGCGACTTGGTCTTCGCTTCATACCTTTTCAAAATTCTACAAATTTGATACTTTTGCTTCTTCGGAGGCTATTTTTGGGAGAAAGGTTTTACAGGCAGTGGTACCTTCCGTTTAAGTACCTGCCTTGTCCCTCCCTTCATCCGGTGTACTTTAGCTTTGGTATTGGTATCCCACAAGTAATGGATGATCCGTGGACTGGATACACCTTACAAGAGAAAACACAATTTATGCTTACCTGATAAATTTATTTCTCTTGTGGTGTATCCAGTCCACGGCCCGCCCTGTCATTTTAAGGCAGGTAATTTTTAAATTTAAACTACAGTCACCACTGCACCCTATGGTTTCTCCTTTCTCGGCTTGTTTTCGGTCGAATGACTGGATATGGCAGTTAGGGGAGGAGCTATATAACAGCTCTGCTGTGGGTGTCCTCTTGCAACTTCCTGTTGGGAATGAGAATATCCCACAAGTAATGGATGATCCGTGGACTGGATACACCACAAGAGAAATAAATTTATCAGGTAAGCATAAATTGTGTTTTATTTATATTTATGTACATTTCTAGCTCATCTGCATGTGTGTACACAGATTTCCCTAATTTTTTAAGTTCACTAAGTTAGGATAAATACTAGAATCACCATGGATCAGAGGAAGTATTATATCTGAGGCCACTATCATAAGTTTATCTGCAGCATAGAAAAGTATGTTTAGCAACTTTGTACTACAATCTAATATTGTATCCCATGCGTATCTATTATCATGCACTTATTTCTTATAAAAACAATCATGCTAATTCATTACTTTAGCACCAAACAGAAAAAAGTATGGTAAGAAAAAAACAATCTACTATTCAAGTTATGATGCAGAGTTTATGATTCAGTTAAACAAATCTAAAGGGCTTTTTTTTTGTTTAGTTATTCAAGAAATACAGTATAACTAAATCTTTATACCAGAAAGTAACCTGGGTCATTATCTTTAGTTTATGATACTGGGGATATTCTGTAGTCTGTAATCAGCAGAATATTAATAATAACCCTTAAAACCAGATGCAAACCTTGACAACCTCACCAGCTGTTTCATGAAGTTAATCATAGTTCCCAAAGTAACAAAGTATTGGAGCATAGCACAAAAGTTCTCAATGTAAATTGCAGTTATAGGTGCAACTGAGCTGCAAATTTGGGGTCTACCCAAAATATAATTACAACAAACACAGGTTTAAAAAACTCACAGGTGTCAAGCTGCAAACAGGGAACGGTTTGAGCAACCTAAAATGGATTGTTCTCTGCAAGCAATCCTAAATAACAAAGTGAAGAGAAAAAAGGTGCGCTATGAACAGCTAAAACTGTATTATTATGAATGTCTTCATAAAAGAAATTATATAAGATGACATTTAATACATGTTTAATCAAAAATGATATAAATAAAACCACCAGTGGTCTAAAACAATCCATAAAAAAATCTTTCATAAAAAAATAAAGTGCCGTTTCAGTAGTCAATCTCTTGTTTCCAAAGTCCTGTATATTCAATTAGGTGGTCTTTGAAAATAACACTTTAGGGAACTAATAGTCGTCCTACAGATTGCAAATAAACACTTTAGCCACTACTTTGTTTCCTTGTTAGATAGCCCGGTATACCTCACCACTTGTTGCTTTTTTGCTGTGGTTGCACTCATGCGCTGGTATCCATAGGTCTTAGACACTGTTAATCTTCCCGTGTTATTTCCTCAGGTCACGCTTCTGCTTACTTCAATACCGGTCATGTGAGCGTCTTTTCCTCCAATCAAGAGTGGTGTTTAGCAAACGAATTTCAAAACTTTATCCAAAATAGATCCAATCTTTTAGTTATACTTGCAGAGCTCTCTGCTTCTCCTGGGTAGATACTCGGCTACGCGTTTCAGCCACAGCTGGCCTTTATCAAGACGTATGATAACATGGGACAACTATTAGTTCCCTAAAGTTGCTATAAGGGCTATTTTCACAGACCACCTAATTGAATATATAGGACTTTGGAAACAAGAGATTGATTCTATATTTGGGGCTACTGAAACAACACTTTATTGTTCTTAATTTCTGTGTTTTTATGAAAGATTTTTATGGATCTATGATTGTTTTAGACCACCGGTGGGTTTATATATATAATTTTTAATTAAACATGTATTAAATATCATCTTGTATCATTTTTTTATGAAGACGTTCATACTATTACGGTTTTAGCTGTTCATAGTGCACCTTTTTTCTCTTCTACCCAAAATATAATCACTGAACATTTATTTCTATTGTATAGGTCTATTTTCTTTTTTTCATTTTATGAATACACCTTACTTTCTTTTATATTAAACAACTGCACACAAAAAAATCTTGTTAAATCAGTACATAGGGGTCATTACAGAGAGTTGTGCATTAACATTGTAATACAATGGATTCAAATACTTAACCTTAGAGATAGATATACAAAAATGGATTGAACGCACGTAGACCTAGATTACAAGTTGTGCGGTATAGCTATACTGCTTGAAAAATGGTCTTTGCGTGCGGAATGGTCAGCTTCTTGATATTACAAGTCGTGTGGTATGGCTTTACCGCGATCGTTATGGCCTATACCGCAATGATCCATTCGGCAATAAAAGACCTGTATTTATGTGTTTTGCAAAACAAAAAAGTTTCACAAAACATCTAAAAAATATGTAACAAAGTACACTAACACCCATAAACTACACTATTAACCCCTAATCCGCCATCCGCCCGCATCGCAACTAATAAATAAACCTAATAACTTCTAAACCACTGTCCCTCCATATTGCCAACACTAAATAAACCTATTAACCTATAAACTGCCATCTCCCCACATCATGACTATCTAAATTAATCTATTAAACCCTAAACCTAACCTTGGCCGGACTGTTATCCGACTGACGCTTTTCCGACGGACATTTGTCCGACGGACAATATTCCGAAAGACATTTATCCGGCTGCTGGGTGGGAATGAAGCTTAAAAATCACGGTTTTATAACATTTTTAATAGTGGACTGACAAAAGACAATTAAATCAATTTATATATAACAATAATTATAATATATAATATTATAATTATAATAATTATATTATGTGTTAAATGTACATCGTGAGGGTAGGGACCCATGGATAGGTTCCCAGAGGCGGTTGCGGCGCCCGAGTCACTGATTGTAACAGAAAATTTTGGATCGTATCTGCCCTCGGCCGAATGTATCTTGATTTATTTAAGTAAATCTTATATATTATGTGCTATTGCCTTTAAAAAGTCTAATCTTGAGTATTCACTGTATTTTTCTAAAACTTTCATTATCCTGTTGTTTATGATTTCATATTTTTTTTTTTTTGTTTTCTCAGTTCAACTCCAGAATCAATTTTTTCAATTGTTAACTCCCATTCTGCTTGTTCTTTTCTTATTTTTGAAACTAGTCTGCAAATGCTTGGGTGGGTTATAGACATTCGTTGGTCAAATGCTCTGTGCCATCCTTCTAGAGAGTTGTTTGTTCTAGGTAACCCTAGTTTTGTTCTTTCAAAAGTGTTCCACATCGTAATATCGAAAGTAGGTTTTCTTCTTGTACCTTGTTGTAGTTCGCCAATCCAGGTTTTTTCAAAATAATTTAAAAATTCAGATAAAATGTTACTGTTTTGTTTTTCTATTGATTTTACAAAGTCATTAAATGTTTCAACTACATCTTCCACTGGCACAAATGCTAATGCTTCTAAGCATTTTATGATCAGAGCATTTTTTTTCATTATTATACCATATTTTTAAGCCCAACGATTGTATTTTTCTCCACAGGCATTGGGAAAAATGGAAAAAGCATCCATAAATTATTGTATTTTGTAAAACATTTGTCATGCAATTTATTGCTGCTCTTTCAAAATCTACAGTAATTGATATAGGATTGATATCTGGATTTTTTTCTTTTATAATACTAAAAATTAAATTATAAGTTTCCTGATTTTTATTTTTTGATATGCAGTATACTAATGGTATGGTATTCTATTAAACCATGTATTGTATACAACTGAAAACCTAAAGGAGCTGAGACAAATGTTCCGTCACAGAGCCAGTGTTGTTTTTTTGAAAGAAGATCTACATTTTTTTTAGTAGACAGAATGATTAAATTTTCACTTTCGTACATGATGAAATCTTCTCCTCTGGTTGTTTTTCTTAAATCATCATTTAAAATGTTTCCATTTGGTGTTGTTCGATGTCGACGTACCATTCTGGCAAGAGTTTCTTTTTTAGGTAGAGCTCCTGCTGCTTCAAGGGGGAAATTAGATGTGCAATTTTGTATTATGCTTGATGTTACTTCTTCTGAATTTTTAGCAACTTCTTTTATTTTTTCAATTGTTTTCATAGATAAAACTCTTGCTGCATTAGGTGGATGTGAATGATTTGATGCATCTTTTTCAATTATATCATTAATGGTTTTTAGCCTTCCTCCACAAAAACCTTTTTTTTCACATCTCCAATATGTTACATTTTCATTGTTTTTGTCTACAATGTATGCATAACCTTCATATAACATTTTTCTTCCTCCTTTACACGTCTTTATGAACTCCATTTTTTTAATTTGATCCATCTTCAAGACATCCGACGCGGAGCATCCTCTTCATCCGACAACTACCAGACAAATGAAGGTTCCTTTAAGTGACGTCACTCCATCAGCCAATAGGATTTTTTTCTACCTTAATTCCGATTGGCTGATAGAATTCTATAAGCCAATCGGAATCTAAAGGACGCTATCTTGGATGACATCACTTAAAGGCTTGGATGACTTCTCTTGGCTTCGTTGAGGACTTCGGCCCGGTTGGATGAAGACTTCTGCCGCTTCCTTGAGGATGGATATCCGGTCTTCAGAACTGTAAGTCGATCTTCAGGGGGTTAGTGTTAGGTTTTTTTAGATAGTATTTTATTTGGGGGGTTGGTTGTGTGGGTGGTGGGTTTTACTGTTGGGGCAGTTGTTTGTATATTTTTTTTAAAGGCATAAGAGCTGATTACTTTGGGGCAATACCCCGCAAAAGGCCCTTAAGGGCTATTGGTAGTTTAGTTTAGTTTAGGCTAGGGTTTTTTTTTTTATTTGGTGGGGGGGCTTGTTAAGATTAGATTAGGTGTAATTAGTTTAAATATCTTGTAATTTGTTTATTATTTTCTGTAATTTAGTGTTTGTTTTTTTGTACTTTAGCTAATTTAATGTATTGTTGTTAATGGTTGTTAATTTAGTTAATTTATTTAATTATAGTTTAGTGTTAGGTGTTATTGTAACTTAGGTTAGGTTTTTTTTTTACAGGTACTTTTGTATTTATTTTAGCTAGGTAGTTATTAAATAGTTAATAATGTTACTATTGTAGCTAGCTTAGGGTTTATTTTATAAGTAAGTATTTAGTTTTAAATAGGAATAATTTAGTTAGATTTATTGTAATTATATTTTAGTTAGGGGGTGTTAGGGTTAGAGTTAGACTTAGATTTAGGGGTTAATAACTTTAGTATAGTGGCAGCGATGTTGGGGCTGCAGATTAGGGGTTAATAAGTGTAGGTAGGTTGCGGCGACATTGGGGGCATCACATTAGGGGTTAATAAATATAATGTAGGTGGCCGCGGTGTCCGGAGCGGCAGATTAGGGTTTAAAATTTTTATTTTAGTGTTTGCAATGCAGGAGGGCCTCAGTTTAGGGGTTAATAGGTAGTTTATGGGTGCTAGTGTACTTTTTAGCACTTTAGTTATGAGTTTTATGTTATGGCGTTGTACCATAAAACTCATAACTACTGACTTTTAAATGCGTTAGGACTCTTGTCGGTAGAGGGTGTACCGCTCACTTTTTGGCCTCCCAGGACAGACTCGTAATACCAGCGTTATGGAAGCCCCATAGAAAAAAGACTTTACAAAGTTTACGTAAGTCGTTTTGTGGTAAGGCCAAAGAAGTGTGCGGTACACCTATACCTAGAAAAGATGAAAATAACTACCTTAAAAAAGATACGAAATTTTAAAAACCTCTGGCGCTACAAAATTTTTTTGTTGCTAAAATTGGAAAATAGAAAAATTGGGTGAATGTGATATGACCTACTTGGTTAAAAACGATATTAGAATATTATAAAACAACCTTTGGTCTTAGTGAAAACTTAAACAACGTTTGTTATATGTGCAAAAATATGTTTTATTACATAAAATAAATAACCAAAATAAGAATGAAAATAAAAAATATGCAGATAAAAAATATATAAAATATATAGCTGATCAGCTAGTACAATTAAAAATAAATAAGTGCAGTATCAAAAAATAAAATAGCATAAACACAACAGAAATACACAATAGAACTTGATCCAAAGAAAGTTCATAAGCCTTCAAGGGTTAATATGGGTTAGATCCAGATCGGAACGAAATCAGAGACTCCTTCAACAGCTGAGATGTCGAATGCCAATTGTAGCTGGAAGGGAGCTGAAATGACAATGAATCCAAATCAAAAGAACAGCAGAGAACCAAAATTGAGGTGTTCAATTTTACTTACACCGTGTTTTGGTCTCTGCAGCAGCGGTCAGACACTGAAAGATAACAGTGGAAGCGGATGTTTTCTTTAATGTAAAAGCCGATGTCAAGTAACTGCTCCACTCAGGGATTCTCACAGTATCGAAGCCGGTCTGTAATGACTACGTCACGTAACGTCAGAGTGGGCGGAGCAACGCGTTTCAGCCCGTTCAGGGCCTTTGTCAAGCTCCAGAAGAGAGTGTGGTAGATCCTTTTATACCTATAGCTTTTATGTTGATTGGTTGAGTGCCATGAGTAGGAGTGTCTTGCAATTTAAAGACAAGGTTAGTAATGGCAGTGTGCGATCAGACAGTAACAAGATAACAAAATAATGATACATTGTTCATGAGTACAAATTTGTTGCTATACAGCATATTACCTTATCTGTCTCAATTAGTATTTATATTAATTATATCTAATTGAGACAGATAAGGTAATATGCTGTATAGCAACAAATTTGTACTCATGAACAATGTATCATTATTTTGTTATCTTGTTACTGTCTGATCGCACACTGCCATTACTAACCTTGTCTTTAAATTGCAAGACACTCCTACTCATGGCACTCAACCAATCAACATAAAAGCTATAGGTATAAAAGGATCTACCACACTCTCTTCTGGAGCTTGACAAAGGCCCTGAACGGGCTGAAATGCATTGCTCCGCCCACTCTGACGTTACGTGACGTAGTCATTACAGACCGGCTTCGATACTGTGAGAATCCCTGAGTGGAGCAGTTACTTGACATCGGCTTTTACATTAAAGAAAACATCCGCTTCCACTGTTATCTTTCAGTGTCTGACCGCTGCTGCAGAGACCAAAACACGGTGTAAGTAAAATTGAACACCTCAATTTTGGTTCTCTGCTGTTCTTTTGATTTGGATTCATTGTCATTTCAGCTCCCTTCCAGCTACAATTGGCATTCGACATCTCAGCTGTTGAAGGAGTCTCTGATTTCGTTCCGATCTGGATCTAACCCATATTAACCCTTGAAGGCTTATGAACTTTCTTTGGATCAAGTTCTATTGTGTATTTCTGTTGTGTTTATGCTATTTTATTTTTTGATACTGCACTTATTTATTTTTAATTGTACTAGCTGATCAGTAGGGATGGGCGAATGTTTCGCAACATTTGAAAAACGGCACGAATTTTAACACATTCGTTCGTTCGAATCGAATTTCGAATGTTTACATAACATTCTAACATTCGATTTTCGAATATTCGGTTTCGAATTTTACGATTACATTCGAAAATATTCGAATTCGAAAAATTCGAATTTAGATTGTAATAGTATTTCTAATGCTTTTTCTTTAAATGTAATATTCGAATTATGCAATATTCGAATTCGAAAAATTCGAATTTAGATTGTAATAGTATTTCTAATGCTTTTTCTGTAAATGTAATATTCGAATTATGCAATATTCGAATTCGAAAAATTCGAATTTAGATTGTAATAGTATTTCTAATGCTTTTTCTTTAAATGTAATATTCGAATTATGCAATATTCGAATTCGAAAAACTCGAATTTAGATTGTAATAGTATTTCTAATGCTTTTTCTTTAAATGTAATATTCAAATTATGCAATACGTGTATTCGAATTCAAAAAATTCGAATTTAGATTGTAATAGTATTTCTAATGCTTTTTCTTTAAATGTAATATTCGAATTATGCAATACGTGTATTCGAATTCGAAAAATTCGAATTTAGATTGTAATAGTATTTCTAATGCTTTTAAATGTAATATTCAAATTATGCAATATTCGAATTCGAAAAATTCGAATTTATATTCGAATTCGAAAAATTCGAATTTATATTCGAATTCGAAAAATTCGAATTTAGATTGTAATAGTATTTCTAATGCTTTTTCTTTAAATGTAATATTCGAATTATGCAATACGTGTATTCGAATTCGAAAAATTCGAATTTAGATTGTAATAGTATTTCTAATGCTTTTAAATGTAATATTCGAATTATGCAATATTCGAATTCGAAAAATTCGAATTTGTATTTGAATTCGAAAAATTCGAATTTATATTCGAATTCGAAAAATTCGAATTTCGAATGTAGACATTCGATATAATTATAAACATTCGAATTCGAAAGTGACATTCGAAAACTGTAAATAACATTCGATTTTCGAATTTTTAAGAATATTCGTTCTTATCGACATTCGAATTTAGAATTCGAATTTCGGTAATAACATTCGTTCTACATTCGAAATTCGAAAATTTGCACATTCGCCCATCCCTACTGATCAGCTATATATTTTATATATTTTTTATCTGCATATTTTTTATTTTCATTCTTATTTTGGTTATTTATTTTATGTAATAAAACATATTTTTGCACATATAACAAACGTTGTTTAAGTTATCACTAAGACCAAAGGTTGTTTTATAATATTCTAATATCGTTTTTAACCAAGTAGGTCATATCACATTCACCCAATTTTTCTATTTTCCAATTTTAGCAACAAAAATTTTTTGTAGCGCCAGAGGTTTTAAAATTTCTTATCTTTTTTAAGGTAGTTATTTTCATCTTTTCTATTTTCACTTGTGGAGACAGGGGTTCTCCACTACCTACTGGCATATTGGTATTTTAGAAAATCCTGCGCAGGGTTACACACAATTTTATCTAACCTTCGGTACACCTATACCTGCAAGACTCGTAATAGCAGCGGGCATAAAAAAGCAGCGTTAGGACCTCTTAACGCTGCTTCTTTACCCTAACGCACAACTCATAATCTAGCCTAGATGATGCAAATTGACAAAAAAGAGCTTTAGCACAGGGCTGTTCTCAGCACTGAATGGGTTAATAATGATGTTACTCCTTTTATATATTTATTTATATCAAAATCATAGTTGTATTAGCTACAATATTTTAATCTGTTTAATGAAATGGATACATTTATTGCAATCTACTTCGTTTATTTGAATTTTAAATTGAATACAACAATGGTTTAAGCATTAAGTGTTTCTTTTTCTGTTTACTTTCATTTTTCTGATTTGGGTCAGTAATTACGCTTTCCCCATTTGGCTTTTTTCTTTTTCCGTTATCCTGTAATTAACTAATAAACTTGTCTTAGGTGATTGCACCGGCACTATAAAGCTAACATCAATTAGGGGAAGCAGTGCTTGGAACATGTTCTAATTTCCTAAGTGACCAATTTTAAGTGGCAGCACTAGAAGTATACGGTAACTGAACAAGACTTAAACAAACAACAAACCTTTAGGCATGTAACATTTTCAACACTCTTTTCAGTATAGTTTTATATAAACTGGGCAATATCTCAAGCTTGTCACAATTGTTTGCAACAGCACTGGTCATTCAGTGTGGTGCAAACATGTATGGCAAAAGCCTAGTGCAAAAATATTTACTCATACTCCCATATTGATATTGCACAAACCTTTAATTTTAATAGCATCAGAAGGGATGGAACTTCCATTTAAAGGGACACTCAAGTCAAAATTAATTTGTCAGAAAAAAAATCTACTACTCATTTGAAGTTCAGATTAAAAAAACCTTGCTGCTCAGGTGAGATATTCTAAGAAGTCTCGTCGGTATGAATGAATGAATTTAGAAACACGCATTTTATCTTGATAAATGTTTATGTTGCTATGTAGTGTTCCTTATGTTAGAAAGACTCTTACATTACAATACAAAGTATAAAACAAATACCATAGATTTTGTTTGATTTCTCTCCATGCCGGTAAAGTGTTGAATATCAGGCCCCCAGGGCTATTGCAATGTCTTTTTATCATGCATTGTTGATTATGATCTACTGTATTTACAGGTCCTTTTATTTCATTTATGTTTGAGACATGGCACTGTCAGCAGATGCCACTTTGCCATGTCAGTTTGTAAAATTTCTGTCCTGCTAGATCTGCACTGGTCAACTGTAAGTGCTGTTATTGTGAAGTGAAAGTATCTAGGAGCAGCAACACATAAACTCACAGAGCAGGGCTCTCGAGTGCTGAAGTGCATAGCACATAAAAATCACCTATCATCTTTTGCAGCACCCACTACAGAGCTCAAAACTACCTCTGGAAGCAACATCAGCAGACAAATTGTGCATTTGTAGTTTCATAAAAATGTTTCCATGGCTGAGCAGATGTACACAACTCTCACATCACGATGTGCAATGTCAAATGTCAACCAGGGGTGGTGTAAAGCCTGCCGCCACTGGACTCTGGAGCAGTGGAAACGTGTTATCTGGAATGAGGAATCATGAAGAGAATTCTATTAAGATATGGTTCAATACATTTGGTGTGGAGGAACTCGAGTGGCCTGCAAAGAGTCCTGGGGGTACATTTGCTAAATGTCGAGTGGACATGATTCTCTATAGCGAATCATGTCCGCTTGACATCGCTAAATGCCAACAGCATACGTTGTCAGCATTTACCATTGCACAAGCATAAAAATCCACATGTTCCAAAGGGATTTTTCTTTTAGGCAGTTGTAATTTTAAGCACTTTTAATTTGAAAAGACATACATCATATATTTTGTGGCATATCTATATAGCCATTCTGAATCTGTAGATTATATATTTATATATATATATATATATATATATATATATATATATATATATATATATATATATGTTTTATTTCAAAATATAATCTTGTGCATGCATGTTCTATCATGCTATTTTTGCTTATTTTCCTATATTAACTGTTAAACATTCCAGTTTATTCCTTTTTTTCTGCAATTGCAGGTACATTATGGAGTCCTCAGATAAGACCTCTTTCACCAAAGAGGAAGTTATGGATCTCATTAACCTTACGGTGCAGCAAGCTTTGGCGCAGAGGGAACAACCCTCCACTTCTGCACCTCCCCCTGAGCCCCCCTGTATAGAGAAATCTCCTATAGTTTCTCCCCTTTCCTCTGACTCAGATTGTCCTCAAGCCTGTAAAAGACGGTGGCTTTCACAATCTATTCCATCTAAAAAAGGGAAGGAACCGGCATGCAAAATGAAAGCCCTTTCCCCGGGCAGAACAAATAAGGGAGCTAGAATCTCACCCCCGGAGGTAAATCGGGGTTAAAGAATCCTTAACCCTGAGGATTTTAATCAGGGATGTCTGGATACAGACGCTGAAATTTTTGATTCAAGGGATCTGGGTCAGAGCGATTTTTGCCCGGAACTCGATTGGGATTTGGGCACTCCCTCTGATGCAGAGCCCCCTATTGCCCATCCACAGGGCCCCTCTGGGAGGACTCCCTCGCTTGTCTGAGTGGTCTCTCCCTCCTCATCTGTCTAGGTTCCTTCAGAGACACCTTCGTCAACCCTTAGATCAGGAAAACAGAGCTCTCCTCAGAGCAGAATGTCGTAGACCCTCGCTCCCTGGCAGGGAATCTACCACCCCTGAATTTGACCCTAAGCTGGTAACTGTTCTGACTAGGAAAGGTAAGGATCCAAGGAAGGGGCTGGAAAGATCATTTTGTGGGGCTCAGGATAAGCTCCTAGACATTTCTGGCCATTTGGCTCAAATTCTTCTTCTTGCCGACGAAGCTCATCTTTCCGGCTGATCATTGGATCCTTCCATGGGCTTTTAGAGCCTTGTATTTATTGGGTATTAATGGGTAACGATAATGTGGCTATTTCCAGTGAGAGGCGTAGAGCTGCATTACTACGCATTGAACCCAAATTAGCTGTTTTAGCAACTGAAGAGGCAGGCTCTCAAGCCAAAGGCCTTTTATTCGGAGATCCTTTCCTCAAAATTATGCGGCATTATGTTTCAACTTTTACCTCAATTGACAAAATCCAAGCCTCTCTCAGAAAAGTTTTTCAACCCAGACAGGGTTTTTTCCAGGGCTGACAGATACAGAGGTCGTCTGCTCGGCCACCAAAATTTTGGCCAATGCCAATTCATGGATCTCAATCAACCTCAGTACCCACAGGGATACTACCAACCTCAATACCCACCAGGATATTACAACAGAGGCATGTTCCCATTCAGAGCTAGACCTGCAGGACCCAGACGATCAGCCACATGAATCCTTCCGTCCCTTCCTAACACCAACCAAGGTGAGTTCCCATCCTTCTTCCCACTTGTTGTTTGCAACCAAAATTGGTTGTCTCCTTCTGCAGATCCCTGGGTTCTCCAAACCGCGCAGGGGTTCGTCATAGAATTAATCTGCCCCCACTTCAAATCACACCTTCCCAATCGGTTGCGCCTGTCTGTAGAAGGGCAGAACCTTATCAAAGAAGAAGTCTTGTTTCTCCTCTCAAAAGGAGCTATATAGATTGTTTCCCAGAACTCCCCTCCAGGTTTCCTGAGCAATCTCTTCCTGGTCTCAAAAAAGTCAGGAGGTTTTCGTCCTGTCATCAACCTGAGGGACCTCATCTTTTTTGTAGCATAGCACCACTTCAAAATGGAGGCCATCCATATATTGAGAGACATCCTCCGTCTGAACGATTGGATGGTTCGTTTGGACCTAAAGGACGCTTATTTGACAGTACCGGTGTCCCCTCTCTGTCAAAAGTATCTTCAATTCATGTGAGCGGATCAACTTTGGCAGTTCACCTGTCTTCCCTTTGGACTCAGCTCCGCCCCCTGGTGATTTACAAAGCTTCTCAGACCAGTGTTGGCTTGCCTTCAGGCTCGCGGATTCCGTCTAGTGATTTACCTGGACCATATCCTTCTGATGACACAAGACAGAGATCTGTTGCTCTCACAACTTCGGGACATGTCCTCTCTCCTCTCCTCGCTGGGTTTTGTAATCAACAAGGAGAAGCCGAGTCTTTCCCCTCTCCAACTGGTGGAGTTTCTGGTTTACTCCATAGACGCTACCCTCAGATATCTTCTCCTTCCTCAAAAGAAGATAGACCATAACAAATCAGAGATTCAATCAGCTCTAGGAGCCACCTCTATATCCATCTGCCAATTGGCAAGAATCATTGGACTCCTGTCCTCTTCTATCCAGGCCATTTTCCCGGCTCCCCTCCACTACCGCACCATGCAGCGGCTGAAAATCAAATGTTTTCGGGAGTTCCGGTCCTACCAACAACAGATATTTCTGATGAACGAAGTTTGATCAGAGATGTCTTGATGGTTGCAACACATGGAGGCCTGGAACGACAGAGTGATTTTCGGATCTACCCCGGATTTCATTCTTTTCTCCAATGCGAGCCTTTTAGGTTGGGGTGCCTCTTGTGGGACATCCTCTACCGGCGGCCCCTGGACTGCGAAGGAATCCAACCTTCACATAAATTGCTTGGAATTATTGGCTGGCTACTTTGCCATTCGCAGTTTTTTGAAGAACATTGCCGATTGCGGCATTCTATTGTGAATTGACAATTTTTCGGCTGTCCATTATATCAATCGGCTGGGTGGGACTCGCTCGAAAGCTTTGTCAGATCTAATGTCCCATTTCTATCAGTTTTTCTTGAAACGCAGGATTTCTGTCCGCGCCCAATTCATTCCAGGCGTTTCCAACTTAACAGCAGATTGGTTTTCTCGCCATTGGAGGGATTCCAGCGACTGGATGCTGAATTGTGAAGTTTTTCTAGAGATCTGTCACATCTTTGGCCCCCTTTTAGTGGACCTTTTCACTTCTCGGACCAACCACCAGTTACCAAAGTTTTACAGCTGGCTTCTAGACCCAGACAGCGAAGGGGTAGACGCTTTTCTGCAGGTTTGGCTGCCTCACAAGGCTTATGCCTTCCCTCCTTTCGCCCTTCTGGCGAGGACTTTATTGAGTGTGCAACGTTTTCAATGTCTCCTGATGTTGATTGCTCCTTGGTGGCCAGTCCAACCATGGTTTGCTCCTCTTCTGGAGATGTGTTCGGCCCCTCCTCGCCATCTTACCAGCGTTCCCAATCTCCTTGTGGACGCCCAGGATTGCCTTCTGGTTTGGCAGATTTCAGGGGATCCTGGTCCTCCGAGGGCCTTTTGCGAGAGGCTTCCCTCCTCTTGCATGAATCCTGGGCCCCAGATACTAGGAAATCTTATGCTTCAGCCTGGGCAGTCTGGGTTCATTGGTGCATGGGACGGGATGTTGATCCCTTTGCTTCCTCTCCCATGATCGTAAACTTTCTTACCAACCTTTTTTCACAAGGAAAGGCTTACCACACAATCAATCTGTTTCGTTCGGCCATTTCGGTGGGACAACTTCCCTTTGAGGGTGTCCCCGCGGGTAGACATCCTTTAGACTGCCGTCTTCTTAAGGCCATTCGTTTAAAGAATTTTTGTTTTATCCTTATTTTCCAACAGACCCCCAAATTTGTGTGGCTTTATGCCTCAAAGCCTACTTGTCCATGACTGAAGGCCTTTGTGGATCAATGTCGGGCCCTCTCCTGATTTCTTTTGTTCCTCTTCATCGTCCTGTCTCTTCTCCTACCTTGGCGAGATGGGTTCGATGGCTTAATGGCAGGAGTCTCCCCCTCATTTGGGGCTCACTCTGTCAGAGGAGCTGTGGCCTCCAGAGCTTTTCTGTCTGGTTGCAATCTTCAGGATTTATTGTCGGCGGCAGATTGGTCTTCTGCCTCCACTTTTTCTTAGTTCTATTTCAAACCAGTTTCTCACGCTTTTCAGTCTGTGCTTTCTGGGCGTTAAAAATGCATAAAATATGAAGCCTCCTGTCTTGCCATAAAATTAAGATTATTATAACCTTGGTGACTAAATAATCTAGATTTTATTAAAGACAGGAGGCGAATATTTTCCCTCCTCTTACCATCCCTATATAGAAAAAATAAATAAAAAATCTTTTGATATGATTGTTTATTATGTTAACCTTTGTTTTCCTCAGGTTGTTTCTTTTTGGTAGTAGTGTTACAGCTCTCCCTTTGTTTATTTTTCAGTGTAAGAGACCTTCTACCTTCCACATTGTCACAGACGTTAGTGAGATCTGCTGTGGATTCTTGATGTCCGTTTCTTGTTTATGTTGAGAACTTTCTTCTGTCCAGCAGCGAAAAGAGGAAGCTATTTCCTGTTGATGTGGGATTATATTATCTGCTCGTTGCTGGTCATTTTTTGTTTCTATATTATTGTTCTTTGCTGCTGTTTGGAAGTCAGTAAAGATTTATGCATAAAATATTCGCCTCCTGTCTTTAATAAAATCTAGATTATTTAGTCACCAAGGTTATAATAATCTTAATTGGGACATGCAGGTGCACATTGTGCTTGTTAGAATGACTAGGGTCCTGATAATAAAAAACTCACCAGAATGAAGAGAAATCACACAAAATCTTTTGGGGGATTTGTTTTAGCATTATTTTGTAAATAAGGTGTCTCTGCTTCACAATCAGTACTCTGCATAGCAAGATAAAAAGCTCACAAGGTAAAATTTCCCTAATAAAAAATTATTTGAAAGTCCTCACAGTACTGACAAGACCTCTTAGATCATTTTGCCAAAGTGCAAAGCTTTAGATCATTTGGCCCTATTTGTAACTCTGAGACTGATACCAGCCTCCACCTATGAAAGACAAAATACTGGTCACATGATCATAATATGATTACCAGCAGCACCTGTTTGCGAAGATCTGTTGGCTGCTACTGTGTCTTTAGCAGAAGGGATATCATCAGGTTATGGTGATTTAAAAATAAAAAATAATGTGCCTTGAGGAGCAAAAGTGAGTGTATGTGATATTTAAATCTGTGCACAGATGTGTAAATACTGTATTTGTGACAGGAAGCTGCATACTCAGTTCCTTAGAAACTAATCGTTCTCAGAATCTTCAGTTATAAGTAGTAGTTTGTTGTAAGCTCTGCTGTGGTGGCACCAGGCACAAAATTAAAATGAAGGCCTAAATCCTCATTGGCTACTTTCTAAACTAATCAGGATTACAGAGGAAATGGTGTAAAAGGTGAAAAACTAGACCAGGCCTAAATTTTGAGGAAAAATACAATAAGAGATCATGATGAAGCTGGAATAGACAGAGACAGAAAAACTCTCTAAATCTAGTCCCCCCCACTTCAACTTTCCCTAATACAAATCTTGAATCTCCCCAACCATTTGCTAAGCCTCCCACAAGGGGAATATTGTTTGGGGACTAGATAGCGGTTATGGTAGCTGTTGATGGTGCAGAATTGGTTAGTGTGGTTACAGTCATTTGCAGTAGGGCTCACCTTACGGTTACCATGGTGGCAAAATTGGAACAGCATGGTGGGGATAGCATAGTTGGGGTTAATTGTGGTTGAGGTTTAACTTTATTAGCGATATAGCGGATCATGTCCGCTGCACACCGATAAATGCCGACAGCATACTCGGAAACAGGGGCTTCAAGCTCCATTCGGAGCTTGATAATTCCGCCCCTTAGACTGCTTTAATGGGCTGCAAATACCTTAAGATTGTTATAAAAAGCGTTTAGTTATGCATAATGAAACAACTTTGCAATATACTTTCATTAATTATTTTGCCCCTTTTTCCTTTAATATAACTTTGAAATGTGATGATTTTACGATACTCAGAACTTGAAATGCACCCTACTGACTTCTCAATGCTAACCATGCTATATCCTTCCCTAATTGGCTTTAATTGATAACAATGGCAAAACAATACACATTATACTACATTATGACTTTGGCTAGTCTTTTAGTCTGCAGACTAAATTCTGGATTGGCTCCTAAATAAGACAAATCATGGGTGGAGTTTGGCTACTTAAAAATAATTGCAGCAAACACAAAGTTAATTTGTTTTAATAATGTTAAGACTTGGCTTATATGTCATTCTATAGCAACAAAGCAGAAATGTGAATGTTTACATTAGCTTTTAAGAAGCTATTTGATAAAAAAAGGTCTGCTGTAGCATAGCGGGCTGCTTCACATAAAAGCAATAGCTGCAGGATACTGTTGCTACTAGCTTCTAGAAGCTCCAATAGAAAGGTGTATCTGTTGCTATAACGTGGGGGCTTTTACAGTACATGAGCCGTGCCTCAAATATAATCACTTGCAAGCTGCTATTGATAGAGGCAGGTTTGGTTAATCAGTTATCAAAAGTGGCAAATACAGAACCCATCCCATATTTTTCATAATATAAGTTTTAAAATAGGAAATGGTAGTTGTTTTGTTTCTAAAAATAAAACAGTTGTGGGAGCACAACCATCAATTGCTCTTATAACAGTATCAGTCCTAAATAGATCAAAGTGTCATCCCTGACTTTAACACTCACTTTTTTTAATCGTGAATCTCTTTTTTTTATTGAAACCAATCTAACTGACAACCTGATGGTAACATTGGGATAATGTAGAAAACTTTTTTGTCACTTGGATAAATATTCAGAACACCTGAACCTAAATTCATAATCTCAATGTTAGTATTAGTTTACTTTGTTGAACGCAATGGAAAGTGCAATGTACATCTTGTTAGATTTTTCTGTATTCACTTTGAATTATCTTTTATTTTGTTATCTGTTTACAACTTTAAAACTTTAAAACTTGCTAAAAGTAATACCAGTGTACAGCTTGCCATATGTTTGCATCACTGGAGGGATTATATGTTTGTGGCAAGTGTGAGCATATTGTCTGTTTAGAAAGTCATATAAGAATTCTGGAGCAACAAATTGCAACATTGCATGAAATTCAGACACTTGAAAGGCAAATGAATAGGACTGAGCTGGTTGTTAATGGTTCTAGCAGTGGGAATGGGGAGGATTCAGATGAGGATACTCCAGAATGTAGCTGGGTCACAGTTAGATGGCGAAGTAAAGGTAAGGGAAAGAGACAGGCCAGTTCTGAGCAGATAAACCCCAACAGATTTGCCAGATTAAGTTAAGATGTTGGGGATATCAGTTCAGGGGTGGCAGTGGCAGAGAGGGCTGTGTTGCCTAGCATAGTGAACAGTCCTTCAGACACGGAAGAGAAGCATACTATGGTGGGCAGTCCTTCAGACATGGTTGTGGGGCATACTATAGTAAACAGTCCTTTAGTCATGGAAGAGGGGCATACAAGTCAGGGCCTGAGGCAGATGTTGGTGGTAGGAGACACTATTATTAGGAAGGTTTATCGGGTAATTTGTCATCCAGACCCTTTAAATAGAACAGTTTGCTGTCTTCCAGGGGCTCGTGTTAGGCATATGGTGTAGCATATTGATAGATTGTTAGAGGGATGTGGGTCTGATCCTGCAGTCATGGTGCATATTGATACTAATGAAGGCATCAGCAGGAGATGGAGAGTCTTAAAAAATGACTTCATGAGTTAGGTAGCAAAGCTTAAAGCAAGGACCTCCAAAGTAATATTTTCTGACATATTACCAGTGCCATGTGCTAACTCAGTAAGGCAGAAGGAGCTAAGGTCAGTTAATTCATGGTTAAAAACATGGTATAAAAATGAGGGGTTTGATTTTTTTAAAACACTGGGCTGACTTTTCACTTGGGTACAATTTGTACAGTAAGAATGGATTGCACCTCAATGACATGGGTGCAGGTGTGTTGGTGGAAAGGAGGGTAGCACGTTTAGAGAATCTTTTAAACTAAGCAAAGGGAGGAGGGTCAGTTAGAACACAAATTAATCATGCAAAGAAAAAGCAGTATGGAAAAGATGTAAGCCAATGATGTCATCAAGAAAAAGTATGTATTTTATTATGTATATTTCATTTTGGTAAAATGCATTCAGCTGTTGCAAAGCTAACTTTCATTGTTATTGAATGTTTTCATGAAAAAATAAAATAAAATAAAGAATATGAACACACAAACAGTTGTCATGTATATCTATATATTACTTTATCTAGGGAATGCTTATTGCCATTCCCATTACTGCCATCATAGGACTTCACCATTTTTACATTTTTGCCTGGATGTTTTGTTTTACTTCAGCATCTGCTTAAAGTGGCTTCTACTTGACTACACAGCTTTGGGTGCACTTCTAGTGCGCGATCACATACTGCGCAAAAACTAGCGTCGCCAATTTTTAATCTAATATAGCAATCACATACCCGGCGGAGCAGACAAGTTACGCGCGTATATTTTACACGTTGCACGCATTTTTTACTCCCATAAATTAACACAGAACTTGCGTCGCCAGTCGGTATCACATATGCAGTGCAAGGACTTACGCGCGCAGAATGGAGATATTTTACTCCATTTTCATCTCGCCACACATAAGCAGGTGCAGCAACCCTTGTGCATAGTAATAAAAGCACCGTAACTCCCTGGAAGCCTTATCAAACACCTAATGCATGTGCAATATCAACCCCTAAACTGCCATCTCTCCACATTGCAATGTCTAATAAAATGTATTAACCCCTAAACCGCCACCCCCCACATCGCAATGTCTAATAAAAGTTATTAACCCCTAATCCGCCAACCACCCACATCGCAAACACCTTATTAAACTATTAACCCCTAAACTGCCATCTCCCCACATCGCAATGTCTAATAAAAGTTATTAACGCATAAGCCCCCAAAAACCCACATTGCAAATTAAAATGTTATTAACCCCTAAACCGCCAACCACCCACAACGCAAACACCTAATTAAACTATTAACTCCTAAACCGACAACCGCCCACAACGCAAAGTACCTAATAAACCTATTAATCCCTAATCCGCCACCCACCCACAATGAAAAATATCTAATAAAATTATTAACACCTAAACCGCCATCCCCCACAATGCAAAATACCTAATAAAACTAATAACCCCTAATAATAATCTGCCATCCACCCAAAACGAAAAGTATTAAACTAATAACTAAGTCCCCTAACCTAACATTGACTAAATTAACCCCAAATAAAATACACTTAAATAAAATTAAAAATATATCTTAAAAAATAATAAAAAATTACAAAAAATAAAAACCTAAATTATTTAAAAAAAACTAACATTACACAAAATAACAAAGGAAATTATCCAAAAAAAAAAAGTTATTCCTATTCTAATACCCCGTTAAAAAATAAAAAACACCCCAAAATAAAACACCCCTAATCTATAAATAAACTACCAAGGGCCTTTTGTAGGGCATTGCCCTAAAGTTAACAGCTCTTTTGCAAATAAAATAAACAAATTACCCCCTAACATTACAACCCCCACAAACCCCCACAATAAAAAAAACTTAACTAAAAAAAAACTTAATCTACCCATTGCCCCGAAAAGGTCATTCATATGGGCATTGCCCTTAAAAGGGAGTTCAGCTCTTTTTCATCTTCATCCCAGCGGTGAAAGATCTTCATCCAGGCGGCTCCATCTTCATTCATCACAGGACCATCTTCTATCTTCATCCTGGTGGCGGAAGCACGGAGTGATCATCGCCGACGTCCAGGCGACACGGAGGTCTTTTCATGCAATCTCCCGCTGCACACTAAAGATTGAATGCAAGGTACACCTTTTATATATGGGTACTTACATCCTATTTGCTGATTAGACTTTGATTTTTAAAAGTAATAGGCAGGATCAGACTGATATACTACAGGAAAGGGGTCACCAGACGTGGACTCATTGCTCAGTGTGCTTAGAGGAATATGGCTATATCTCACTGACGAGGCCCAATGAAGGCCGAAACGATCGTCTGGGGATGCTGTGTTCCTTGTTCAGAGAAGAAGTGCCTGTTTTTTCAGCAATTGACTGACCGTAATTGACGAGATCAGACTGATATACTACAGGAAAGTTCTACTCTGTGAAAAGCATTACTGGGCTAAAAAGAAGCTTCACCCAGGGGGTAAATCGCCATAGAACAGGCTAACAATGGTGTTGAGCTGGTTGTTCGTCCCTGTGAGTGCTCTTCTCTTTGTATGTGTATATATATATATATATATATATATATATATATATATATATATATATATATATATATATATATATATGTGTGTGTGTGTGTA
>NC_069502.1:542950865-543062634 GCF_027579735.1 Bombina bombina | reverse complement strand
CCCTTAAAAGGGCCTTTTGTGGTGCATTGCCCCAAAGAAATCAGCTCTTTTACCTGTAAAATAAAATACAAACACCCCCCAACACTAAAACCTACCACCCACGCAACCAAACCCCTCAAATAAAAAGCTATCTGAAAAACCTAAGCTCCCCATTGCCCTGAAGAGGGCATTTGTATGAGCATTGCTCTTAAAAAGGTATTTAGCTCTTTTTCTGCCCAAAGTCCCAAACCTAAAATTAAAACCCACCCAATAAACCCTTTAAAAAACCTAACACTAACCACTTAAGATCCACTTACAATTTTCGAAGACCCGACATCCATCCTCATCCAAGCGGCAGAAGTCCTCAATAAAGCCGGCAGAAGTCTTCATCCAAGCGGGCCAAAGTCTTCATCCAACCGGGCGGAAGTCTTCATCCAGACGGCATCGTCTATCTTCATCCATCCGGCGTGGAGCGGCTCCATCTTCAAGACATCCGGCGTGGAGCATCCTCTTCTTACGATCGCCGATGAAGAATGAAGTCTCCTTTAAATGACGTCATCCAAGATGGCGTCTATTACATTCCGATTGGCTGATAGAATTCTATCAGCCAATAGGAATTAAGGTGGAAAAAATCCTATTGGCTTTTGCAATTTGTATTGCAATTTATATTTTATTTTACAGGTAAAAGAGCTTATTTCTTTGGGGCAATGCCTTTCAAAAGGCCCTTTTAAGGGTCATTGGTACTTTATTGTAGGCTAGGGTTTTTTTTTATTTTGATAGGGCTATTAGATTAGGTGTAATTAGTTAAAATATTTGATAATTTATTTTTTATTTTGTGTAACTTAGTGTTTTTTATTTTTGTTATTTTTTTGTAACTTAGTTATTCTTTATTGTGGATTTAAATACTTTGAGTAGGGTTTGGTTTTTAAATATATAATATACGCCTAGATTTAAAGTTTTGCGGCCAAAGGGGTGCATTAGCTACGCGTGTTTTTTTTCATCCACACCTTTTAAATAACGCTGGTATTTAGAGTTCTCTGAAGGGCGGCGTTAGGCTCCAAAAAGGGAGCGTAAAGGCATTTTTTTCCCGCCACTTCAACTCTCAATACCAGCGTTGCTTACGGGTAGCGGCTAGCTGGAAAAATGTGCTAGTGCACGATATCCCCATAGGAAACAATGAGGCAGTTTGGGCTGAAAAAAACCTAACACCTGCAAAAAAGCAGCGTTCAGCTCCTAACGCAGCCCCATTGTTTCCTATGGGGAAACACTTTCTAAGTCTGCACCTAACACCCTAACATGTACCCCGAGTCTAAACACCCCTAACCTTACACTTATTAACCCCTAATCTGCCACTCCCACTATCGCTGACCCCTTCATTATATTATTAACCCTTAATATTCCACTCCGTACACTGCCGCAACCTACTTTATAGCTATGTACTCATAATCTGCTGCCCCTAACATCGCCGACCCCTATATTATATTTATTAACCCCTAATCTGCTGCCTCCAACGTCTCCGCTACCTACCTACACTTATTAACCCCTAATCTGCCGACCGTACCTCGCCGCCACTATAATAAATGTATTAACCCCTAAACCGCCGCACTCCCCGCCTCGCAAACCCTATAATAAATAGTATTAACCCCTAATCTGCCCTCCCCTAACATCGCCGATACCTAACATCAAGTATTAACCCCTAATCTGCCGACCGGACCTCGCCGCTACTCTAATATATGTATTAACCCCTAAAGCTAAGTCTAACCCTAACTCTAACACCCCCCTAAGTTAAATATAATTTTAATCTAACGAAATAAATTAAATATTATTAACTAAAGTCTTCCTATTTAAAACTAAATACTTACCTGTAAAATAAACCCTAATATAGCTACAATATAACAAATAATTACATTGTAGCTATTTTAGGATTTATATTTATTTTACAGGCAACTTTGTATTTATTTTAACTAGGTACAATAGCTATTAAATAGTTATTTACTATTTAATAGCTACCTAGTTAAAATAATTACAAAATTACCTGTAAAATAAATCCTAACCTAAGTTACAATTAAACCTAACACTACATTATCAATAAATTAATTAAATCAATTAACTACAAGTACCTACCATTAAATAAACTAAACAAAATTACAAAAAAAAAACAAAACACTAAATTGCAAAAAATAAAAAAAGATTACAAGAATTTTAAGCTTATTGCACCTACTCTAAGCCCCCTAATAAAATAACAAAGCCCTCAAAAATAAAAAAAAAACCCTACCCTAATCTAGATTAAAATAGTTAACAGCTCTATTACCTTACCAGCCCTTAAAAGGGCTTTTTGCGGGGCATGCCCCAACGTAATCAGCTCTTTTGCCCGTAAAAAAACACACAATACCACCCCCCAACAATACAACCCACCAACCACATAACCCTACTCTAACCCAAACCCCCCTTAAATAAACCTAACACTACCCCCCTGAAGATCTACCTACCTTGAGTCGTCTTCACTCAGCCGAGCACCGATCGACCAAAAGAAGACATCCGGAGCGGCAGAAGTCTTCATCCTATCCGGGCAGAAGAGGACATCCAGACCGGCAGACATCTTCATCCAAGCGGCATCTTCTATCTTCATCCATCCGACGAGGAGCGGCTCCATCTTCAAGACCTCCGGCATGGAACATCCTCTTCCTACCGTCGACTACCGACGAATGAAGGTTCCTTTAAGTGACGTCATCCAAGATGGTGTCCTTCGAATTCCGATTGGCTGATAGGATTCTATCAGCCAATCGGAATTAAGGTAGGAAAAATCTGATTGGCTGATTGATTCAGCCAATCAGATTCAAGTTCAATCCGATTGGCTGATCCAATCAGCCAATCAGATTGAGCTTGCATTATATTGGTTGTTCCGATCAGCCAATAGAATGCGAGCTCAACCTGATTGGCTGATTGGATCAGCCATTTGGATTGAACTTGAATCTGATTGGCTGATTCAATCAGCCAATCAGATTTTTCCTACCTTAATTCCGATTGGCTGATAGAATCCTATCAGCCAATCGGAATTCGAGGGACGCCATCTTGGATGACGTCACATAAAGGAACCTTCATTCGTCGGTAGTCATCAGTAGGAAGAGGATGTTCTGCGCCGGAGGTCTTGAAGATGGAGCCGCTCCTCGTTGGATGGATGAAGATAGAAGATGCCGCTTGGATGAAGATGTCTGCCGGTCCGGATGTCCTCTTCTGCCCGGATGTCTTCTTTTGGTCCATCTGTGCTCGGCTGAGTGAAGACGACTCAAGGTAGGGAGCTCTTCAGGGGGGTAGTGTTAGGTTTATTTAAGGGGGGTTTGGGTTAGAGTAGGGGTATGTGGGTGGTGGGTTGTAATGTTAGGGGGTGGTATTGTGTTTTCTTTTACATTCAAAAGAGCTGATTTATTTGGGGCATGCCCTGCAAAAAGCCCTTTTAAGGGCTGTTAAGGTAATAGAGCTGTTAACTATTTTAATTTAGATTAGGCTAGGGAATTTTTTTTTATTTTCGGGGGCTTTGTTATTTTATTAGGGGGCTTATAGTCGGTGTAATTAGCTTAAAATTCTTGTAATCTTTTTTTGTTTTTTGTAATTTAGTGGGGTTTTTTGTAATTTAGTTTAGTTTATTTAATTGTAGGTACTTGTAGTTAATTGATTTAATTAATTTATTGATAGTGTAGTGTTAGGTTTAATTGTAACTTAGGTTAGGATTTATTTTACAGGTAATTTTGTAATTATTTTAACTAGGTAGATATTAAATAGTAAATAACTATTTAATAGCTATTGTACCTAGTTAAAATAAATACAAAGTTGCCTGTAAAATAAATATAAATCCTAAAATAGCTACAATATAATTATTTGTTATATTGTAGCTATATTAGGGTTTATTTTACAAGTATTTAGTTTTAAATAGGAAGACTTTAGTTAATAATATTTAAATTATTTAGTTAGATTACAATTATATTTAATTTAGGGGGGTGTTAGGGTTAGGGTTAGACTTAGCTTTAGGGGTTAATACATTTATTAGAGTAGCGGCGAGGTCCGGTCGGCAGATTAGGGGTTAATACTTGATGGTAGGTGTCGGCGATGTTAGGGGGGCAGATTAGGGGTTAATACTATTTATTATAGGGTTTTTGAGGCGGGAGTGAGGCAGTTTAGGGGTTAATACATTTAATAGAGTAGCGGCTAAGTCCGGTCGGTAGATTAGGGCTTAATAATTGTAGATAAGGAAGCAGCGACATTGGGGGGGGGGCAGATTATGGGTTAGTAAATATTATGTAGGTGTCGGCGATGTTAGGGGCAGCAGATTAGGGGTACATAGGGATAATGTAGGTAGCGGCGGTGTGCGGTCGGCTCTACCATTCACTTCAGCCAAGACTCTAAATACCGGCATTAGGAAGATCCCATTGAAAAGTTAGGCTACGCAATTGGCGTAAGGGGATCTGAGGTATGGAAAAGTCACGGCTTGGAAGTGAGCGTTAGACCCTTTCTTGGCTGACTGTAAATACCAGCGGGCAGTAAAATGCAGCGTTAGGAGCCCTTAACGCTGCTTTTGACGGCTAACGCAGAACTCTAAATCTAGGCGATAGTTAATTTAATTTGTAGTTTAATGTAATTTTAGGATAATAGGGTAGGTTAATTAATAGTTTAATATAGTTTAATGTAATTGTAGTATAATAGTTAGGGTAGGTTAATTAGTAGTTTAATATAGTTTATTTTAATTCTAAAGGTAAGTTTAAATTTATTATAAGATAGGGATGAGTTAATATTTAATGTAAAAATAGCGGGTTGTTAGGTTTAGGGGTTAATAGCTTAATTTAGTTTATGGCGATGTGGGGGGCTGTTGGTTTAGGGGTTAATAGGTTTAGTAAGTGGTAGTGATGTGGGAGGCCAGGGGTTCAGGGGTTAATACATTTATTTAGTTGCCGTGGGCTCCTGGAGCAGAGGTATAGGGGTTAATACATTTAGTTAGTTGTGGCGGTGTCAGGTAGTGGCGGAATAGGGGTGAATACATTTATTTAGTTGCAGTGGGGTCCGGGAGCGGCGGGATAGGGGTTAATAACATTATGTAGGTGGCAGCGATGTCTGGGGCGGCAGATTAGGGGTGTTTAGATTCGGGGCTTATGTTAGAGTGTTAGGTGTAAATGTAATTTGTTTTCTACCATAGAAATCAATGGGATATCTGGCAGCAGCAAACATAAGCTTTCGCTGCTTTCAGACTACCATTGATATCTATGGTATCCGCGGCTTCCAGGGTGGCGAATTGAAAACCAGGTACGTTGGGCCGGAATAGCCGCAAGCGTAATTGTAATCTGCAAAAGTGTCAGATATTGCCGAATTTTTATTCAGAACATCTGTAATGATGTAAGCATCAATCTGTGTCGGACTGAGACCGGCGGATCATATGTTACGCCACATATTTCAACTTTTGCCGGTCTGTAGGCTTTGATAACTAGGTCAAATCAGGTTCTCCACAATTACGCTGCGGAATTCCAGCATATTTGTGTTCGACGGCTTGATAAATAGGCCTCATTGTGTGTGTGTATGTGTGTGTATGTATATATATATATATATATATATATATATATATGTATATATATAATTAGAAAAAGAAAATCACAGTAAACCCTGTCCAGCACATCACATTTTGGCCCCTAGTTATCAAGCCGTCAACCTCAAATACGCTGGAATTCCGCAGCGTATTTGTGGCGAGGCTGATTCGCCTTAGTTATCAAGCCCTAAATACCTGCAAAAGTAGAATTTAGTGAGGTAAGCTTCGATCCCCTGGACTCAGTCCGACACAGATCGATTCTTACGTCACTACAGATGTTCCGCACATAAGTGCGGCACTATCTGACTACTTTTGCTAGTTATCAAAAAACTAGCAGGTACGCTCGGCACTTTTCCGGCCCAGCGCACCTGGTTTTCAAGGAATCAATGGGAGTCTGACCATAGCGAAAGTTCATGTTCGCTGCTGCCCAACATCCAATTGATTCCTATGGGAGCTGTCTACACCTAACACCCTAACATGTACCCCGAGTCTAAACACCCCTAATCTGCCCCCCTTACACCGCCACAACTAAATAAATGTATTACCCCCTAAACCGCCGCTCCCGGACCCGCCGCAACTATAATAAACTGATTAACCCCTAAACCGCCACAACTATAATAAACTGATTAACCCCTAAACCGCCGCTCCCGGACCCCGCCGCCACCTACATTATACCTATTAACCCCTATCCTGCCCCCCCTATACCGTCGCCACCTATAATAAAGTTATTAACCCCTATCCTGCGGATCCCGGACCTTGCCAACTAAATAAATAGTTTAAGCCCTAAACTGCCACCCCGGACCCCGCCACCACCTATATTAAACTTATTAACCCCTAATCTGCCCCCCTACACCGTTGCCACCTATAATAAATTTATTAACCCCTATCCTGCCCCCCCTACACCGCCGCCGCCATCTATATTAAACTAATTAACCCCTAAACCTAAGTCTAACACTAACCCTAACACCCCCTTACTTAAATATTAATTAAATAAATCTAAATAATATTTCTCTTATTAACTAAATTAATCCTATTTAAAACTATATACTTACCTTTTAAAATAAACCCTAATATAGCTACAAAGAGAAATTTACCTGTAAAATAAAAATTAACCTAAGTTACAATTACACCTAGCACTACACTATACTTTAATAAATTATTCCTATTTAAAATGAAATACTTACCTGTAAAATAAACCCTAAGATAGCTACAATATAATTAATAATTACATTGTAGCTATTTTAGGATTTATATTTATTTTACAGGTAACTTTGTATTTATTTTAGCTAGTTAGAATAGTTATTAAATAGTTATTAACTATTTAATAACTGCCTAGCTAAAAGAAATACAAAATTACCTGTAAAATAAATCCTAACCTAAGTTACAATTAAACCTAACACTACACTATCATTAAATTAATTAAATAAATTAGCTACAAATAACTACAATTAAATTAAATTAAATAAACTAACTAAAGTACAAAAAATAAAAAAAGCTAAGTTACAGAAAATAAAAAAAATGTTACAAACATTTAAAAAATATTACAACAATTTTAAGCTACTTACACCTAATAAAATAACAAAGCCCCCCAAAATAATAAATTTCCCTACCCTATTCTAAATTACAAAATTTCAAAGCTCTTTTACCTTACCAGCCCTTAAAAGGGCCTTTTGCGGGGCATGCCCCAAAGAATTCTGCTCTTTTGCCTGTAAAATAAAAATACAACCCCCCCCAAAATTAAAACCCACCACCCACATACCCTTAACCTAACCCAAACCCCCCTTAAATAAACCTAACACTACCCCCCTGAAGATCATCCTACCTTGAGTCATCTTCAGCCAGCCGACCACCGATGGAACCGAAGAGGAGATCTGGAGCGGCAGAAGTCATCATCCAAGGGGAGCTGAAGAAGTCTTCCATCCGATGAAGTCATCATCCAGGCGGCGCTGAAGAGGTCTTCCAACCGGCTGAAGTCTTCTTCCAAGTGGCGTCTTCAATCTTCTTTCTTCCGGATCCATCTTTACTTGCAGCACGGCGGGTATGCTGCATGCTCAGTTCAGTGTCAGTCTCCTCAGCTCAATTGGTGGGCGCTGAGCACTCAGAGTCTTAAGTCGTGCAGTAAAAAAAAAAAAAAACAGGCACAGAAATAATTTTAAAGTAAGTACACTGGTGCCCCCATGGTATATGGCCATGTATTGACTGCAAATGGCTATAATATATATATATATATATATATATATATATATATATATATATATATATATATATATCTAAAAAATAATTCCATAATAATATTTAATGTGTTTTACTGTGTATTTACTGTACATATTTCACATTCCAATGTTCTTCACATACAGGATAATGTTATTTTTATTGTAAATACATATTTCTATATATATCTGTATTTATACTTACATTATTAGATATATATAGTATATATATATATACATATATATATATATATATATATATATATAAAATAAAAAAATATTTTTTTATGTGAAGAACATAGGAATGTAAAATATGCATAATGCGCTTCTTGTTTTTCAAAATTTAGGACTAACGTGGTTTCGAGTTAGCACACATGAAAACGTAGTTATCTTAAGGTGCATTATTGAATTATTAAATGTAAAATATTATATATATATATATATATATATATATATTAAATTATCTATAATATTTTTTAAAAAATTATTATAAATATTTTTTTTATATTTTATATTTAATATTTTCATGATATCCTGGAGTTTTACTCGCAACTTGTAATTTGCACGCTAACCCCTGCATGCAAAAATATTACTTCTAGCAATGTTTACGCTCAAGTGTTGGCGCTAAATAGCGCACACTTGTAATATAGCTGTAAGTGTCTCTCCTTTACATCCAGAATAGTTCATACCTAGATAAACAGCTCTCAAGCTAAAATTTGTTTTTCTAAAATTCTTTGAGCAGCACTGACGAGATACAAACCAGAGAGCTTTAGATCACCAAGTGTAAGAAAACTGAATGTTCCAGTTATAAAGCAAATGCAATGTGGGCAGCATAGTAACTGTCTTAAATGATACACTTCTAGTGGACTGAAATACTGTAACAAAGAAAGCTAAAAGCCACATGAATAGACATTTTTTTGCATGAAAAACTATAATGCATTGGAATGAGGATCTTTTTGTATTATACTTTAACCCTTTCGCCCCAAATCGACCTATATATACGTTTTCCAGTATATTGCGTATTGTACCGCACAACAAATATTTTAGCTCTAGGCATCTGCCCACATATGGAACCGGAGCGAGATTGGTGTTCTAGTTCCATGTGAGGGAAGATGCCGGATTGTGTCACTGTGTGTAGCAATCAGATGCTGGTGCCGGTGGGAGGTGTGGGAGTAAATCCGGGAGGTGGGTGGGCGCCCCTGCAGCAGAGGGAGGAGGTAGTTGGAGCCTACACTGCAGAAAATAAAAAAGGGGTGGTAAGCAACTGATAAAGGGAGTGGGGGATGTGGTGTCCCTAACTGGTGATCGCTGGAGGTGGGGAGACCACTACACTACAGAAAAATAAAATTAAAAAAATACATAAAAAGGGGTTTTATAGGTACTGCCAGACAGCTGCCAGTACCTAAGATAAAAAGCCCTAGTTACAGGGGGAAGGGTTAGAAAGCTTGCTATCCTTAGTATTTGGTTTCAGAGACCACTTGGAGTTAAGTTTTGGAAATGATCCAGGAATCATTATCTCTACTTTTTTGCTTACTCTTCTTGTGAGAGATTTGTTTTTTTAGTAGGACTGGTTTGTCTGGTATCCCAGGATCTGGTATTGTTTTCTTGAATACCGCTTACAATTCAGTCTAAGTGACTTCATATATCTTTTTTCTGGCTCCTTATTTGGAATACTTTTCTTCTATGCAGTTAGGACTTGAGATCATAACTGTTTCTCCATTTTAAAAGGGTGTTTTCCTTGGAACTGTGATAGTTTGGTTTCTGTGATTTGTCCTTCACAGCACAGCAATTATTTCCTTTTAGGGCATCTTTATCCGTTTTTTTTTCGGTATATGGAACTGGTAGACCTGATTGTGTTGGCCTGCCAGTATGTAGGATGTCTAGAGTACTCGTAGGTATCAAGAGTTTTTGGTCATCTCCTGAAATGCTGCTCCTATTAGGTTAGTGATATTTGTTATATCATACTTTTTGGATTTCCATTCCTCCTCTCAGTGGGTCATCTTGCTTCAATGGTTCCACTATACTCTATCACGCAGAGTCTTCTTTTTTCTTTACCTAGAGTTCCACAATCTTTCAATTTTAATTTGAGATCAGTTGTTTCTGATATACCTTCTAGAGGTTTATGGATTTTGTTTTTCTGTGCTTGGCTCCAGGTTGCGTTCCTGGGGGTGCATTGCTCAGACCAAAATGTATTGAGTTGGAATTTTCTTTTTTATCATGCACATAGTTTGGTTATGTGAGGGTTTTTTTACATCCTTTTTTCTGATCCTTGGTGAATTTTGGCAGGTACAATGTTCGATTTTCTGTACTTCTGATCTTTGGAATAAGCTGTAGTAGCTCTATGGTCAACTTAGCTGTCTAGCAAGCAGGTGTTTGCAGTCTGAAACCAGCTTCAGCTACTTTTTCTTGACTGTTTATTAAAAAGGGACAGTGAAGTCCAAAATGAACTTTCATTATTCAAATAGGGCATGCAATTTTAAACAACTTTTCAATTAACTTTTATCAGCAATTTTGCTTTGTTCTCTTGGTATTCTTGGTTGAAAGCTAACCCTAGGTAGGCTTATATGCTAATTTCTTAGACCTTGAAGGCCGCCTCTAATCTGAATGCATTTTGACAGTTTTTCACCACTAGAGGGCATTAGTTCATGTGTGTCATATAGATAACATTGAGCTCACGCAAATAAAGTTACCTAGGAGTCAGCACTGATCACCAGCTAAGTCCTAGTAGTGTAGGATATGTACATATTATTTATCAACTAAGTAAATTTGAAAATAGAAGTGTATTAAAAAGTCTCTTTAAAATACATGCTCTGTCTGAAACATGCAAGTTTAATTTTGACTTTGCTAACCCTTTAAGCTTCCTTTGATATGAATAGCATCAGTTAGTTCCCTCATTACAATAAATATAAGTTGATCTCTTGCAAAAAATGTATGCTTTTAAAGATTATTGCTTAATAATTGCTAGAAACACTTATCAGATTAAATACAATATATGCACATAAAAGTTTGTATATTTACTTTCTTGTATACTTAAAATCATTGCTAATATGGCAAACGCATATACCACATCAGAAAACATTAGATCATGAAGTAGCTGGAATTTCTTTTCCATGAAAGAATGGATCCCATTGTATGACAGTGACAATAGAAACATATTCCCAGCCTACACAATATGTTTAACTGTAGACTTCAGTTTAGAGCCAAAGGTAACTAATTATGCCTGTAGAAATGAGTCAGTACTATGTTTATGGTAATCAAACTTTGTTTTCTATGTTTATGTTGTAAATCACAAAATAATAAAAAAAAATGTTTTCTTCTGATGCTAAGGGGTCAATTTATTATTGGCCGAATTAGGCCAATTCACCCTGTTTCCTACACGAGGCTTCAGGCTCGCCAAAAACAGCAGTTAAGAAGCAGCGGTCTATACCAAAAATAGTGATGTTGCTATTTAATCCTTGATCCAAGTCATTCATAAAAATATTAAAAAGTACAGGGCCCAATATTGAGTATGACCCGTTTACTACTACTTGTTGCTCCCTGTCTTTTATCAAGTTATTAATCCTTAATAATAATCCATAATAATAGGAAACTAAGAATTATATTTCGAGATTACAGGCGAAAACTCTATAGAAATCAGGATGATTAGAAAAAGAAAAAGGTTTATGTATATAGATTTGATAAAGGATCATACGATTCAGGTACAGATGCCTCAGATATGGAGTCAGATTTTGATAGATCCTCAAAAAATGGAGGAGCTTTTATGAGTACTCAAGACATAGGAAGAGAAGAAGGGGAGGTAGAAGAGGAAAAGAGAGCCTAGGTTCATATATATATATACAAGAGAGGAGATATCTCCAGAGACAACAGAGGGGGCATGGGGATTATATGAGGCAGGGTGTATCAAGGGGCAGAAGACCTTGCAGAAGTACATACAGGAATTATTAGGAAAACTAAATCTAGCGAACAAAATGTAGGTAGTGAATCTTTCAACATTTAGATTAAATCTAGCACATATAAGTGTTTTAAAAAGGGGGCTATCGTTTTGTCCCACCAATAAGCTGGATAAGTTTGAAATGTTGAAGGATTTACACCTGTTTGCCAGAAAACTTGTTCTATCTCAAATAATGAGCCAAATAGATAAGGAGAAAAACAAAGATCAGGTTACTATTACAAATCTAAAATCACTCCTAGATGAAAATGAAGGATTAATATCCGATCAAGATAATACAGCTATATGTGAAACAACTTTTAAACCTAGCTCTACCTTCATGCCCTCAATAGCACAAATACCTGCAGTCTCCCTTTTTGTTAAAGCTGTAGAGCAAGATCTGGAAAATTTGATGGAAAATTATGTCCCATATGATCATTTAGATTCACAAGAAAGAAAGGCCTTGAAAGAATTAAGCGAAGCTAAGAATATTATCATTAAGCTGGCAGACAAAGGTAGAAATTTGGTAATACTGGATGAATCATATTATTTAAATGAAGTGAAAAGGCAACTCAATGATAAACATCAATATGAGAAACTTTTAATTTATCCAATTCAGAATGTTCAACAAGAACTGATACTTGGTTTTAGAAGCAAAAAAATGATGGTTTAAAAACATCTATAGAGTTCAAATATCTCTTTAAGAAACATCCAATAATTCCAACTTTCTATGTAATTCAAAAATTACATAAAAATAGGTCCCATCCCCCTGGGAGTCTAAGTGAGAACATAGGTAATTACGTTGACAGTTTTTTGCGCCCCTTTTTGATCACCCTCCCTTCCTAAGTGAAGGACACTCCTGACCTCCTAAGAAAGCTTGGTGGTATCTTAGTGAAGCCTGATACCATCCTGGTTTCTTTGAATGTGGAGGGATTGCATTCCTCCATTCCACATGATGTGGGGATGGAGGCATGCAAGCATATTTTTGAATCAAGAGGTCCTGCTCTTGCTAACCACTCTTTATTTAACTTGAACCTTTGCGCTTTATCTTGGAAAATAATATTTTTCAATTCTACAAAGCTCTTTACAAACAAATCTGTGGCACTGCTATGGGTGCTGTCTGTGCCCTGACTTATGCATGTTAGCATCTGGGGGCATGGGAGCACTTTGATGTGTTTGGTAAGTTTATAGATATTTTTAAAGGACATGTCTCACTTTGGGTAAGATATGTCAATGACATATTTTACTACTGTGGAATGGTTCAGAGCAAACATTGAAAGAATTTGTGTGTATGCTCAATGATAATTGTCGTAACATTTTACTTACCATGGTATGTAGTAAAACAGAACTAGCATTTCTAGACATTCTTATAAAAAAGAAGGTATTTCTATAGCAACAGAAAACTATAGAAAAGAGACAGCTACAAATAGCCTTTTGGAGGCCACAAGTTGCCATCCAGAACCGTTAAAAAGAGGCATTCCATATGGTCAATTTTTTTTAAGACTCAAACGTAATTGTTCTTAAAAATCAAAATCGGAGTATCATGCTAAACTAATGAGTGAGAGATTTATCAATAGAGGCAACTCAAAAATTAATTAATTCTACCCTGAACAAAGTAAGAAAAAAAAAACAGAGATTCTCTTCACTATGGTACTACTCAGAAAACCAATAGTGGCTATACTAGATTTATCACTACATACAATTGCCAATGGAGTAATATCAGAAATATCCTTTAAAAAAACTGGCATATTCTAATACTTAATGAAAAATAAGGGAAAAAGTAGGAGAATATCAGTTAATGACAACCAAGAAATCTCCCACTTTGAAAGATAAACTGGTTCAAAGTAGATTTGTGAAAAATCCACCCCCTAAAAATTGACTATACCAACAATAGCAGTGAATATAAAATTAAAATGTTCGCCAATTGTAATTCTGTAGGTGTAGTATATTTACTACAATGTTCGTGTCCTTATTTTTACGTAGGAAAAACTAAACAAATTTTTAAAGATAAGATACAGGAACATCGTGATGATATTATTTACTACAGAGACATAAGTGTAGCACATCATTTTACTGAATTTCATAATAGCAGTCCTGCTTCACTCAAGTTCATTGGGATAGATAGATAGATAGATAGATAGATAGATAGATAGATAGATAGATAGAGGCATCCTAAATGGTAGAGGTGGTGATGAAGATAACTGCCTTTTAAGAAAGGAGACAAGATGGATCTATCTTTTGCAAACTCTATATCCTAAGGGATTAAATGAAAAATGTTAATATGCGCCATTTCTGAACTAAAGCTTGGTATATTAGATGTAGCTTCATATAGAATGCAATTCTTTGTTCTAGTTAAAGTATATTTTATATTCTAGAAAATGAAAAACAATAAATGGGTTACATGTTAATTGTATTCATTCTTATATGCCTGTTTAAAATGCTTGGATTTTGTTAAAGGGCTAAATCATTCTTCATTGACATATGTTTAGAGAAAAGGATGTAATGTACTTGTAATCTCAGTAAAAAGTATGTACATAAATATGTAGGTTGTTTTCTGTATTTAATCTATTTATCTGCTAAATAATCATGTAATAGTTTAAATTTAACTTTAAAGCTATAGCTATAAAAACAGTTTTTTACAAACAATAGTTCCCCCAATTTTTAATCATCATGTAGTTTGAGTGACGGCTGTTGTCAGATTCATATGCGACCTTTGTTTATAAGCAGTTATTCTTAATACGTATTTGTATTTTGTTTAGTATAAAAACAAATTTTTAGTTAAAGATATGGTTAATCCCGCAGGTGCGGATGATTTACCTGGGATACCGCCTATCTGTAACTTTTATCCAATAAATTATGCTGACTTACTGGTGACGTTTAGTCCTGACGAAGCCCTGGTTTTCACTTTGCATTATGGGGCGAAACATGCTTCGACTTTGAATATTCAAAGAGTGAACTATACCTTGCTGTTTCCAAGACCCGAGAGTTGGTTTGTACCCGTTTTCAAGACCGTAAAGTTTGAATCGATCCTGTGCTGCACTCTCATAGAGAGGTTGAGATGCCTATATCAAAACAAAATGTATACAAAGCATCTGTCTGACTTTTAATAGCCTTAACACAAGGATCTGTACATGATGGAAAAGCCGACTGGTAACTTTTCAAAGTGAAACACCTGTTTAAATATACTTACGGCTTGAATTTTTTTACGGTGAACTCTCAGTCAATCCATACACGGGTGACATTGTTTCAGATTGAGGTATACCCAGACACGGAGATTTGTTGCAAAAGTCTCAATGGTAACTTTCTATATGTAAAAGAACATTTGCGGGGGGCGGAGCAAGCTGCCAAGCCGACAAGTCGCATCTCTAGGGTGCTCTATAATGGAAAATAACCTACGCTAACTTTATTTAGTCTTTACCCATATTACAGAGTAATTCATAGTCAGTGAAGGTGTAGTGAGGACAAAGGACCCCAAAAACCACAGCTGGACTACGCTGGAGATTTGTTTTTAGCCTGTGTCGTTCGGCTATACCATATAGAAACCAGAAGCCAGTGGGCCGCAGTTAAAAATATTCTCCTGGATATCAGGATTCGTGGTTACTTTGCAATACCTATTAGAAGTTAAGGACTATGGAAACATTAGAAGCGGAGGTATGTGGCATAATAAAGAGACATCTCTCTGAAATGACTACAATAATTCTACAGTGGTCTGCGCAGCTGACTGTACAGCATTTATCCCAAAATTGCGCCGGATCACGGATGGATGTGGTCGATCATGTGGAATCCTGTGACATGGTCACAGACACTCTGGACTTTGCTGTAGATGCTGAGGGCGCAAACGCTCGAAGCTCATCTGAGAATTATCTGCTCAAGTTAAGACAGCTTCCCGGACTGAACTGCTATATACTGCCGACACATCAGAGGTCTGCAGCTACGATCCGGTCTGTCCTCCACACAAAAGCTTTACAGCAGGCTTATGGGATGAGAGACATGGCGATCGCTAACAGAGGGATCTCTAAAGCTGTACGCCCACCCGCTATGGTGCTGGATTTGAGCAACAGCAGCTCCGGCGTTAAGAAACAGGCCACATTACCCATAGCTTTGACAGGATCGGACGCTCAGTTTACAAGAGCTTCCCGCCCTGACATCTCCTCTAAATCCATTATGCATAGAAAAGGAATAGGGTAAACATTTATATTGACACAGACTCTGCTCCCGCGGTCCACTGAATAGGATACCCACAAGTGGAGCTCCTAACTCCGGTATACTGTATCTTGCTTCATGTACAAATATTGTGTTCGGAATAAAAATGCACCCCCTTTAGAACAGGACCGGCATTGGGTAAATTTATATGATATAGACATGAGTGATCCTAAACACGTGGGAGATATTACTCACGGCAGCCTTAATTTAAAGAGCTGTACCCAAACTGCGCTAAACATAAAAGTTATACTTATTACTTGATACCTGACTCTTATTTGTTGTCTCCTATCTGAAAGCTATGGACGTCACCGGCTAATGCAGTCAAAATTTTTATTGACTTTACCAAAAAGACTTGTTGATCTTCCATATAGTTTAGAGTGGAGTAAAAGTGCAATATACTACCTTGTACTTACTTTATGCTTTGGTTCCTTGCCTCAAAGTGTTATAGTATTGTTTAAGTTGGCAATAGTTGCCGTTATATGTTTTGCTTAGGACAACATAGCAGGCTCCCTTTATGATTATATGTATGACTATTGATTTGCCTCATAAGGTCTCATTTGTTTTACAGGTTTGGAGGCTTTCTCTATTGCAAATTGAGAGAGGATTAGATTAGATACTGTTCTCTATATATTATTTACGGCTGGTGACTCCCCTCTCAGTGTTCTCACGCTTAATTTCACTTCATATGCTATTATTGCCATAAGGCTCTAAAATGTATATATATTTTTCTCACACACCATGATGCCTATTATATTTCTGCTATTCTCATTCAGAGAGACTTGTTACTAAAGTTCAGGTTCACCAAGGGTTTATGAATATTATATACTAAGTTCACTTTGCCACTGTAGGTTACTGTATTCTAATCTCTACCAATTGCATGCCATCCCTAGAGGATTTATATACAGGATGGTAAATCATTTACCCTAATAAGTGTGTCATGCTGGTTATATGGTACAAGTTATATCCAGAACTTTGCTTTTCTATTTGCAGGTGAAGATGCGATTCTCATTTTGTTGGAAATGTTCAAACTGCAAAATATTTCACTTCCAATGCTTTCTATGTATTCAGTGCTGTGTGGTATTCTAGATTACACTATATTTAGTTAATGTTTAATGTGCTTTGTTGGGCTATAGATTGATGGTTTATCAGAGATTCTGCTGTATGTGTTTGATATTTCTGTGATGACACCTATAGCATAACTAGTAGGAGGACTTTAAGTACAAATCTCTGCCGTGGTGTGCGTGGTAGGTACACGCTTCTCCAAGCTGATCTGTTTTATAACTAGGGGGAGTAAGTGCAAAATTATTTATCGGGCTATCCTAGGCGCCAGGTTAGCCCATCAGTACGTATACCCTTAACATGTTAGGGGGGAGCACACGTGGAGACACCTTGTTCAAATCCTATGCTGCCTCTATCCTATTGGACATTGTGAGACAGATAGCCTGGCGATGTACTAGTTAGATTCCACCTGATACGTACCATGGTAATTTTACCTCTCATAATGCAACTATAATATATCTAGATATTTGCCTTATATGCCTATAGCATGTGGAAACTGTAGTTTCAGTTCGTTTTATAGTCTTTATATATGTTCCCCTTAGTCACAGCCCTAAGATATAGAATACGTTAAGGTACCATATTGCTGAGAACCACAAATTTGATTATATACCCTGGTCTCCCTGCAATTACAGGTTGTTATCATTAACACCATATTATAGTACTAAGGGTTCGAGAGCGGCCCTCTTTGCTTAATATCTATTAAATATTCCCTACTATGTCCTCTTACTAGCGCATAACCTATTTATAGCCTTATTGAGCTAAATATATGCGCAGTGTTTGAGATATCTACAGAAATTTAGGTTATATATACCCCACAGCTACTCCTTTTTGTGAGGTTCTTGGGTACCCCTCATGTATTAGCTCATTTAAAACTTGTATATGACAGAATACCAAAAGTGAGATACTTCCATTGGCTATGTTAGATTTACCATAAGGCTTATGTGGATCTTTTATAACATGCTTATGTATTTGCTACAAACAGCTCTCAGATCATATGAATACCTAGCTCATAGCCTTAATAATGGTTGGGATTAGCGTGTCTCTCTTAATTATAAAGATACAGAATTGTAAGTTAATACCATACTATATAATGCCGCTGTTGGATTCAGATTTATTAAAAATTCAGCTCCGCTCCCCCCCCCCCCCTTGGGGGTTAGTTTACTAAGTAAACATAGGAACGTAGATTCCCTAGAAAATGTCCTTATTAGTCTTAATAGTGTAATTTAGCGGCTATGGATATCCCCTATCCTTTACCACCTTCTATGACAGTACTGAACTATACAATAACATACCTAAGTTTTGTATTTTTCCCATATTTTTCTATACATGTCCATGAGATGTTTCCGAGTGGCCTGGGAAATAATATGTCATAGTTATAAAAGAGGTCAGCATTCCAATACACAGGACTTGTTTATATATATATATATATATAACCATACAAACTTATCTTTGGAACTGTTTATCCCCTCTGTATGTTAGATGTAAATTATGGGCTTTGTTTAATATTCATATTTTTGTTGAGACATGTGCCTATGTCCATTATCATCCTGTAAGCTCGTTTATGTTTGATGTTGTATGAACTAAATAAAAATAAATAATAAAAAAAAAAAAAAAAAAAAAGAACATTTGCAACTTGAAATATATCCCTTGTGAGATCGTCTTTACCTTGTAGCCTCTACTAATCCAGCAATTTGTTTTGGTTGAACGGTTTCATGATCACTGCAAAGAGCTCTATAAAAAGTCAATTACTTTAATTGCTTTAAATATTGATTGAGGACATTGACCTAAATACAGTGATTCTTTTTATGTATCACTGTTTCACAACTTTTTGTCCTACAGGTTATGTTCTGAATATGTGAATGTTTTTTTTATTTAGGCTTGTTACCTTAACCCCTTAAGGACCACAGCACTTTTCCATTTTCTGACCGTTTGGGACCAAGGCTATTTTTACATTTCTGCGGTGTTTGTGTTTAGCTGTAATTTTCCTCTTACTCATTTACTGTACCCACACATATTATATACCGTTTTTCTCGCCATTAAATGGACTTTCTAAAAATACCATTATTTTCATCATATCTTATAATTTACTTTAATAAAAAACTATAAAATATTATGAAAAAATGGAAAAAAACTCACTTTTTCTAACTTTGACCCCCAAAATCTGTTTCATATCTACAACCACCAAAAAACACCCATGCTAAATAGTTTCTAAATATTGTCCTGAGTTTAGAAATACCCAATGTTTACATTTTCTTTGCTTTTTTGCAAGTTATAGGGCCATAAATACAAGTAGCACTTTGCTATTTCCAAACCACTATTTTTCAAAATTAGCGCTAGTTACATTGGAACACTGATATATGTCAGGAATCCCTGAATAACCCTTGACATGTATATATTTTTTTTTAGAAGACAACCCAAAGTATTGATCTAGGCCCATTTTGGTATATTTCATGCCACCATTTCACCGCCAAATGTGATCCAATAAAAAAAATCGTTCACTTTTTCACAAATTTTTTCACAAACTTTAGGTTTTGCACTGAAATTATTTACAAACATCTTGTGTAATTATGGCACAAATGGTTGTAAATGCTTTTCTGGGACCCCCTTTGTTCAGAAATAGCAGACATATATGGCTTTAGCATTGCTTTTTGGTAATTAGAAGGCTGCTAAATGCCACTGTGCACCACACGTGTATTATGCCCAGCAGTGAAGGGGTTAATTAGGGAGCTTGTAATAATTTTAGCTTTAGTGTAGTGTAGTAGACAACCAAAAGTATTGATCTAGGCCAATTTTGCTATATTTCATGCCACCATTTCACCGCCAAATGCGATCAAATTAAGAAAAATTTTAAATTTTTCACAATTTTAAGTTTTTCATTGAAATTATTTACAAACAGCTTGTGCAATTATGGCACAAATGGTTCTAAAAGCTTCTCTGGGATCCCCTTTGTTCATAAATAGCAGACATATATGGCTTTGGCATTGCTTTTTGGCAATTAGAAGGCCACTAAATGTCGAAGGGATTAATTAGGGAGAATGTAGGGAGCTTGCAGGGTTAATTTTAGCTTTAGTTTAGTATAGTAGACAACCTAAAGTATTGATCTAGGACCATTTTGGTATATTTCATACCACCATTTCACCGCCAGATGCGATCAAATAAAAAAAATTGTTCACTTTTTCACAAACTTCTTCACAAATTTTTGGTTTCTCACTGAAATTATTTACAAACAGCTTGTGCAATTATGGCACAAATGGTTGTAAATGCTTCTCTGGGATCCCCTTTGTTCCAAAATAGCAGACATATATTGCTTTGGCGTTACTTTTTGGTAATTAGAAGGCTGCTAAATTGCCGCTGCGCATCACACGTGTATTTTGTCTAGCAGTGAAGGGGTTAATAAGGTAACTTGTAGGGAGCTTGCAGGGTTAATTTTAGCTTTAGTGTAGAGATCAGCCTCCCACCTGACACATCACCCCCCTGATCCCTCCCAAACAGTTCTCTTCCCTCCCCCACCCCACAATTGTCTCTGCCATCTTAAGTACTGGCAGAATGTCTGCCAGTACTAAAATAAAAGTTTCTGCTGTGTAGGATCCCCCCATAGCCCATAACCTGCCTGATCCCCCCAAACAGCTCTCTAACCCTCCCCCTCTACCTTATTGTGCGCCATCTTGGGTACTGGCAGCTGTCTGCCAACAATTGTCCCCGCAATCTTAAGTACTGGCAGTACCCAGTTTGCCATAAAACATGGTATTTTTTTTATATTTTTTTAAGTTTTATTATAAAAATTAGTCAATATTTTCTGTAGGGTAGTTGCCCCCCTCAATATTCAACCCCCCACGCCCTGCCAAATCTCTTAGCTGAACATTCCAACCCTCCCCAGTACTCTCTCCCACCTAAGCAAAATGTGTTACTGTGCCACAGTGTAGCGTTCCCACCCACTCCTGCCCCTGTGCACATGCCCGTGCGTGCCCCTGCACGTAATCCCGCCCCCTCCGATGCACTTCCTTCACCGATGGCCGCCCACCCGCCTCCCTGTATCAGCTCCCACCCACCAACGATCATGGCCATCGATGGCCGATGCAGAGAGGGCCACAGAGTGGCTCTCTCTGCATCGGACTACTAAAAATTTTTATTGGAGAGACTAACGACGTACAGGGTACGTCCTCCTTGGTCGTTAAGGACTTTTTTTTGTGGGACGTACCCTGTACGTCGTTGGTCGTTAAGGGGTTAATCCGGTCTGTTTGGGCCAATAAATGTTTTCTCTGTACATAACTGCTTTTCAATGGTCGTTTCTCTAGTGCTGTGTGTACTAGTTTCAGACGTTGGAAGTTTTGGTAATTTAAAAGAGTGCTGAAATCCCTCACTTTTTGGAACTTTCTTGTATCAAACAATCATAATTTATAGAGGGCCTGCACCCCCACTTTTCGTAACATTTTACAGTCTTGCATTTTATGCAGTCTTACTCACTGCTAGGTGATTAACTATTTTCTTATATGGTTTAGGATTTGTAACACTTTCTCCCTATAGTTCTTTATTTTGTTATTAATCTATGAACTAACATTTTCAGCTATTCCCAGTCCCTTAATTTTGTATATTAATCTGTCATGTGGCACTGTATCAAACGCCTTTGCAAAATCAAAGTATATCACATCAACTGCTTCTCCTTTATCTATATTTGTACTTACTTTCTTGTAGAATCTAATTAGATTAGTTTGACATGATTTATTTCTCATAAAACCATGCTGATTTAAACTCATAATCTTGTTTACATGAATATACTAATTAATATAATTCTTTCAAGTATCTTCTTCACTATTGATGTCATATTATTATTATTCTTTATTTATAAAGCGCCAACAGATTCCGCAGCGCTGTTCATAGGTAACAAAAGATAAAAGGATAGTACAATATGAGACACCAGACAAAATTTAACAAACAAATACAGGAGGAATTGGGAGCCCTGTTCCCGTGGGAACTTACAATCTAAATGGGTAGGAGGGTGAGAAACAGGAGGTGGGGACTGCAAAGGTGGGAATGATGTTAGTGTGAAGTTAGATGAGGGCAACTATTAGGCAAGTGGAATTCATTAGTTACTGATTTGGTTATAGGCTTCCCTGAACAAGAAGGTCTTTAGGGAGCGTTTAAAGGATGAGAGGTTGGGGGAAAGTCTGACAGCTCGAGGAAGTGCGTTCCAGAGGGTTGGTGCCGCACGAGAGAAGTCCTGTAGTCTAGCATGAGAGGAGGTAATGGTAGAAGATGCAAGGAGTAGATCATTGTTGGATCTTAGGGGACGGGCTGGAGTATATTTGATGATGAGTGAGGACAGGTATGGGGGGCGCTGCATTGGTTAGGGCTTTGTAGGTCAGAGTGAGAATTTTGAATTTAATTCTGCTGTGAATAGGGAGCCAGTGAAGGGACTCACAGAGGGGTGCGGCAGATACAGAGCATCAGGAGAGGTAGATTAGCCTAGCAGAGGCATTTAGAATGGATTGAAGGGGGGAGAGGCAGGAGAGAGGAAGGCCAGTTAGTAGGTTGTTACAGTAGTCAAGCCGGGAAATTACTAGGGAATGGATTAGCTGAGTAGTAGTTTCAGCACTCAGAAAAGGACAAATTTTGGAGATATTGCGTAGGTGGTTGCGACAGGATGAAGAGAGTGATTGGATGTGGGGGTATGAAGGACAGATTGGAGTCGAGTGTAACTCCTATGCAGCGGACTTGGGGTGATGGGGAGATAGTGGTGTCACTGACAGTGATAGTAAAGTTAGAAACTGGAGTAGAATTAGTTGGGGGGATTAGAAGAAGCTCAGTCTTGGACATGCTGATTTTTAGGTGGTGAGAGGCCATCCAGGAAGAAATTCCAGATAAGCAGTCGCTGATGTGGGAAAGGACAGAAGGAGAGAGTGCAGGGGTGGATATGTAGATCTGAGTATCATCATCATAGAGGTGATAGTTGAAGCCATAGCTACTAATAAGTTTACCCAGTGAGGAAGTATAAATAGAGAAGATTAGAGGGCCTAGAACAGTGTCATGTATATCCCTTTAAATCCTGTATCTGAACCCTATAAAAGTCTCCTCCCCCAACCTCTCTTTGCTTAGTATTGTCTTCTGATACCTGGATCACATTAACTACTGTCTAAGTAGTTCAGCTAAGCCTCCACTTAATTTACCATCTCTCCTTTGTCAGCTGTAACCTGGAAAACAACTACTGCTGCAGCATTAAGCTCTCTCTGCCCTGGCAGTCTGAAGTAAGAGCTTCTGTTAAGGTAAACTTTACCTCTCCTTTCACAGGCAAATTCCTGGATATCCTGCTGGAATTGTAAGTCTTACCTTCCTTACTGGCACCTCCTCCTGCTCTCCAGCACTTCCTGACTCAGTCTGCAAGCTGTTACACAGAAACGGATTTCACAGCACCTCTCTCTGTCTCTCATCACACTGTAGCTGCCAAACGAACTGCAACTCCTGGGGTGAGATTACTTTAAACTTGTTTTCTAAAACTCTGCACATTTGCCTTGCAAGACTTGATTTATATATTGCCTGCATTCTCTAGACATTCCTGTAATTAATCCTGAACTTGCTGCATCTGTTTATAAAGAGACTGCACCATTGTTTCTGATATCCATATTAACTGGAATACAAATAATCTGCAATATTGAGTGTGATTGATTTATTTTATCCTGTCTGTTGATAACTTTGCTACACTGGGAGTGTTTGTTATACCTTGCTATTTGGAGTGGTTACAGCTCAAAGCACCAATATTTAAAGAGACAGTTTGCAATCTCTGCAACACATTGCTGCTATTCCCTTTTGGGCCCTCAGTCTATGAGCAGAACAGGGATTATTTTATTAATTCCGCTATTTTGTGAGACTGAGTGGAACTTGAACCTAATTCCCAATTCTTAATAGAGTCCTGGTATTACAAACAGAGCCTTGAAGTACTCCAACAGACAGAGGCAAGGGAGAGGATGAGTCGCCAGCAAATGAGACAGAAAAGGACCTATTAGAGAGATAAGAGTGGATCCAGGAGAGGGCAATGTCACAGAGCCCAAGGGAGCTGAGAGTCCATAGGAGGAGGGGATGGGCAACAGTGTCAAAGGCAGCAGACAGGTCAAGTAAGATAAGTATAGAATAGTGGCCATTGTTTTTAGCAGAAAGAAGATCGTTAGTAACCTTGGTGAGGGCAGTCTCAGTTGAGTGTTGGGGACGGAAGCCAGATTGCAGGGGGTCAAGCAATGAGTTGGAGGATAGGAAGTGTGTTAGGCGATCAAAAACTAGTTTTTCCAGGACTATAGAAACTAGCGGAAGTAGTGATATGGGGCGGTAGTTTGCAGGAGAATTGGGGTCGAGGGTGGGTTTTTTGAGGATGGGGGTGACCTTTGCATGTTTGAAGGATAATGGAAATGAAGCAGAAGTAAGGGATCGGTTGAATATGTGAGTAAGAGCTGGGGTGAGGGTAGAGGACAGAGAAGGTATTAGATGTGAAGGGATAGGGTCAAGGGGGCAGGTAGTGAGGTGCGAGGAAGATATTAGGAAACTCACTTCATTCTCAGTGATTGGGGGAAGGTACTGAGAGTGTTGGAGGGGGTGACCGGGTTGGAGATGAAAGGTTGCAGTCTTGTAGTGGGATGTTACTTCTGATGGTAAGTGTTTTGTTGAAAAAGTAGTCTGCCAAGTCTTGAGCACTAAAGTCAGATGAGGGGGGTGGTGCAGGTGGATAGAGGAGAGTGTTGAAAGTGGAGAAGAGATGTTTAGGGTTTGAGGAGTGAGAAGATATGAGAGAAGTAGTTTTGCTTTGCTAAGTGAAGGGCAGAGGAGTAAGAATAAAGAATTAACTTATAGTGTAGGAAATCGGGTTCAGAGCGGGATTTCCTCCAGGCACGTTCAGCAGCACGGGAGCATTTTTGTAGATAGCGTGTTTGCTGAGAGTGCCAGGGATGGAGCTGACGACGTGGGGTTTTGCGTATTTGTGGAGGAGCAAGGGTGTCAAGTGCAGAGTATTGTTATAGTGGCTTGTAGCAAGGTCAGGGCAGGATATCGTGGAAGTGTGGGGAAGTCATACTAACTATTGATATCTCTCCATGCGAGGTTTTGAATATCAGGCCTTAAAGCCCCGATTTTTAAAACATCAACTGCGTATTTGTGGAGGAGCAAGGGTGTCAAGTGCAGAGTATTGTTATAGTGGCTTGTAGCAAGGTCAGGGCAGGATACCGTGGAAGTGTGGGGAAGTCATACTAACTATTGATATCTCTCCATGCGAGGTTTTGAATATCAGGCCTTAAAGCCCCGATTTTTAAAACATCAACTGCCTCACAGTCTGTCAGTCTGACGAGATCTTCTAAGAAAAGGGGCGTGGCCGAGCAGTAATTGCTGGGAGGATCTATGTTGCACTACACCTATGCTAACTACCTCAGGCAACGTAGTCTTGACAGCTGATAGCTAGCGAGACAAACATGGTCTAATATAGATAATAAAACAGGGAATTAGACTGCGCTAGCACATCTAATGGGTTAAACCAACAGGAAAAATGGGCTTTTCTCCAAACCCAAAAAAAGAAATTTCTAAAAGAATGTTAGATAGCTCTGATTCCTAAAACAAGGAACCTGAACTATCAAGTATCTGTGGCGCTAAAAAGAGCTGAAACCCACTAATAATATGGCCCTTTTAAAACGGAAATATAAATGAGTAATGTAGTGTTAAAAACAATTTAAAAATAAATGATAATAATATGGCAGATATATTATAGGTAGTGATGTCCCAAACTGTTCACCCGCGAACGGTTCACGGCGAACTTAGGTTTTTCGCGTTCGCAGCTGCGGACAAACACATGCGAAGTTCGATCTGCCCCCTATGTGTCATCATTGAGGAAACTTTGACCCTGTATGTCACAGCCTTCTGACACATTAGAGCCAATCAGCATCAGACACTCCCTCACAGACCCTCCCCTCTTCTTGGCTGCAGCCATTTTAGACTCATAACGACCTTGCTTTGTTAGTGAGAGGATGTTTTTTGTTGCTGCTGCTGACATTATAGGGAAATAGATAGCTAGGCTAGTGTATTTAGTGTCCACTACAGTCCTGATGGACTCATCTCATCTCTGCTGCAAGGACAGCACCCCAAAAAGCCCTTTTTAGGGCTATAATTCAAGCCGTTTTTGTTTTTTTTTCTTCGTATTTTTTTTTAGAATTTGCCTGGCTTTCAGCCCGTGTGTAAGGCTCACAGCATATGCTGTGATTACTGCCACCACTGATATCTGCCTAACAACATTAGTTTAAATTTAACCAACAAAAATTAACCAACAAGAAATTATTTTGCTAGTGTAATTTATTTTCATTTTCTATCAGGCCTGTGTCACACAGCATATACTCTGTTTCATTGCTCTGTGCCAGCCACCAGTGGTCATATCCGCTTATAACATTATTTTAAATTTAAAAAACCTTTTAAATCATTTTGCTAGTGTAATCTAATGTAATTTTCTATCAGGCCTGTGTCTGTCAGGCTCACACATTTTATACTTCAGTTTTTTTACGTTTTTGGTTAATTGCTCATATCTGCTTCTCCTTATTTTAAATTAAAAAAAAAACTTTTAAATTTTTTTGTTAGTGTAATCTAATATCATTTTCTATCAGGCCTGTGTGTTTTGCTGACTTACAGGGCATTCTGTGTTTAATTGCTGCCCTCCCTAGTCTATGAGCCACAACTCATATGTGCTTAACCTTTTTCTTTAAATTACCCCAAAAAATCTTTAAATCATTATGCTAGTGTAATCTAATTTTATTTTCTATCAGGCCTGTGTCTAACTGTCTATCTGACATACAGAGCATACTGTTATTAATTGCTGCCCTACGTAGCAGCCAGCCAGTGCCACCACTCATATGTGCACTGCTTAACATTATTTTAATATTAAAATATAAACTTTTAAATTATTTTGCTAGTGTAATCTAACTTAATTTTCTATCAGGCCTGTGCTTTTCTTACTTACACAGCATACTGTGTTAAATTGCAGCCCTACCTATCAGCCACGACTCATATCTGCCAGCCTGTGTGTCAGGCCCAACTAGCCAATTAGTGCCACCAATCATAGTTGTTGTAACAGTATTGAAAACATTGTAAATCATCACTTTTTTGACTGTGAATCTGCAGTCTAGTAGTGCCATTGAATTGTAGTTCCCTCCTGCCTGCCAGCCTGTGTGCCAGGCACAACTAGCCAACTAGTTACACCAATCCTAGTTGTTGTAACAGTATTGTTAATCTTTAAAATTACAAATTGTTCGAATGTGAATCATCAGTTTGCTCGTGCCATTGAATTGCACTTTCCTCCTGCCTGCCAGCCTTTGTACCAGGCCCAACTAGCCAATTAGTGCCACCAATCATATTTCTTGTAACAGTATAGAAAAAATTTAAAATCATAAGTTTTTTGACTGCAAATCTTCAGTCTCCTAGTGCCATTGAATTGCAGTTTCCTCCTGCCTGCCAGCCTGTGTGCCAGGCTCAACTAGCCAATTAGTGCCACCAATCATAGTTGTTTTAACAGTATTGAAAATTTTTTAAATCATCACTTTTTTGACTGTGAATCTGCAGCCTAGTAGTGCCATTGAATTGCAGTTCCCTCCTGCCTGCCAGCCTGTGTGCCAGGCCCAATTAGCCAATTAGTGCCACCAATCAAAGTTGTTTTAACAGTATTGAAAAGATTTTAAATCATCACTTTTTTGACTGTGAATCTGCAGTCTAGTAGTGCCATTGAATTGCAGTTCCCTCCTGCCTGCCAGCCTGTGTGCCAGGCCGACTTGCCAACTAGTTACACCAATCATATTTGTTGTCACAATATTGTTAATATTTAACGTTAAAAAATGTTTGATTGTTATTCTGAATCATCAGTTTGCTCGTGCCATTGAATTGCACTTTCCTCCTGCCTGCCAGCCTGTGTGCCTGGCCCAACTAGCCAATTAGTGCCACCAATCATATTTCTTTTAACAGTATCGAAAAAATTGTAAATCATCACTGTTTTGACTGTGAATCTGCAGTCTACTAGTGCCCTTGAATTGCATTTTCCTCCTGCCTGCCAGCCTGTGTGCAAGGCCGACTTGCCAACTAGTTACACCAATCATAATTGTTGTAAAAGTATTGTTAATATTTAAAATTTAAAATTGTTTGATTGTTATTCTGAATCATCAGTTTGCTCGTGCCATTGAATTGCACTTTTCTCCTGCCTGCCAGCCTGTGTGCCAGGCCCAACTAGCCAATTAGTGCCACCCATCATATTTCTTTTAACAGTATTGAAAAAATTGTAAATCATCACTGTTTTGACTGTGAATCTGCAGTCTACTAGTGCCCTTGAATTGCATTTTCCTCCTGCCTGCCAGCCTGTGTGCCAGGCCGACTTGCCAACTAGTTACACCAATCATATTTGTTGTCACAGTATTGTTAATATTTAAAATTAAAAATTGTTTGATTGTTATTCTGAATCATCAGTTTGCTCGTGCCATTGATTTGCACTTTTCTCCTGCCTGCCAGCCTGTGTGCCAGGCCCAACTAGCCAATTAGTGCCAACCATCATATTTCTTTTAACAGTATTGAAAAAATTGTAAATCATCACTGTTTTGACTGTGCATTTGCAGTCAACTAGTGCCCTTGAATTCAATTTTCCTCCTGCCTGCCAGCCTGTGTGCCAGGCCGACTTGCCAACTAGTTACACCAATCATAATTGTTGTAAAAGTATTGTTAATATTTAAAATTAAAAATTGTTTGATTGTTATTCTGAATCATCAGTTTGCTCGTGCCATTGAATTGCACTTTCCTCCTGCCTGCCAGCCTGTGTACCAGGCCCAACTAGCCAATTAGTGCCACCCATCATATTTCTTTTAACAGTATTGAAAAAATTGTAAATCATCACTGTTTTGACTGTGAATCTGCAGTCTACTAGTGCCCTTGAATTGCATTTTCCTCCTGCCTTCCAGCCTGTGTGCCAGGCCGACTTGCCAACTAGTTACACCAATCATATTTGTTGTCACAGTATTGTTAATATTTAAAATTAAAAAATGTTTGATTATTATTCTGAATCATCAGTTTGCTCATGCCATTGAATTGCACTTTCCTCCTCCCTGCCAGCCTGTGTGCCAGGCCCAACTAGTCAATTAGTGCCACCTATCATAATTCTTGTAACAGTCTTGAAAAAAATTGTAAATCATCACTTTTTTGACTGTGAATCTGCAGTCTACTAGTGCCCTTGAATTGCACTTTCCTCCTGCCTGCCAGCCTGTGTGCCAGGCCCAACTAGCCAATTAGTGCCACCCATCATATTTCTTTTAACAGTATTGAAATTTTTTTAAATCATCACTGTTTTGACTGTGAATCTGCAGTCAACTAGTGCCCTTGAATTGCATTTTCCTCCTGCCTGCCAGCCTGGGTGCCAGGCCGACTTGCCAACTAGTTACACCAATCATATTTCTTGTCACAGTATTGTTATTATTTAAAATTGTTTGATTGTTATTCTGAATCATCAGTTTGCTCCTGCCATTGGATTGCACTTTCCTCCTGCCTGCCAGCCTGTGTGCCAGGCCCAACTAGCCAATTAGTGCAACCCATCATATTTCTTTTAACAGTATTGAAATTTTTTAAATCATCACTGTTTTGACTGTGAATCTGCAGTCTACTAGTGCCCTTGAATTGCACTTTCCTCCTGCCTGCCAGCCTGTGTGCCAGGCCCAACTAGCCAATTAGTGCCACCCATCATATTTCTTTTAACAGTATTGAATTTTTTTAAATCATCACTGTTTTGACTGTGAATCTGCAGTCTACTAGTGCCCTTGAATTGCATTTTCCTCCTGCCTGCCAGCCTGTGTGCCAGGCCGACTTGCCAACTAGTTACACCAATCATATTTGTTGTCACAGTATTGTTATTATTTAAAATTTAAAATTGTTTGATTGTTATTCTGAATCATCACTTTGCTCGTGCCATTGAATAGCACTTTCCTCCTGCCTGCCAGCCTGTGTGCCAGGCCCAACTAGCCAATTAGTGCCACCCATCATATTTCTTTTAACAGTCTTGAAAAAATTGTAAATCATCACTGTTTTGACTGTGAATCTGCAGTCTACTAGTGCCCTTGAATTGCAGTTTCCTCCTGCCTGCCAGCCTGTGTGCCAGGCTGAATTGCCAACTAGTTACACCAATCATATTTGTTGTCACAGTAATGTTAATATTTAAAATTAAAAATTGTTAGATTGTGATTCTGAATCATCAGTTTGCTCGTGCCATTGAATTGCAGTTCCCTCCTGCCTGCCAGCCTGTGTGCCAGGCCCAACTAGCTAATTAGTGCCACCAATCATATTTATTGTAACAGTATAGAAAAAATTGTAAATCATCACTTTTTGGACTGTGAATCTGCAGTCTACTAGTGCCCTTGAATTGCATTTTCCTCCTGCCTGCCAGCCTGTGTTCCATGCCCAACTAGCCAATTAGTGCCACCAATCATATTTCTTGTAAAAGTATTGATAAAAATTTAAATCATAACTGTTTTGACTGTGAATCTTCAGTCTCCTAGTGCCATTGAATTGCAGTTGCCTGCCTGCCAGAATGTGTGCCAGGCCCACTTGCCATTTCCAACTAGTGCCACCAATCATATTTGTTCTAACAGAATTGTCAAATTTTTTTCAAAATAAATTTTTGGACTAAGAAGCATGACTCAGCTAGTTTAATCTAATTGCAGTTGCCTTTCTCCCAGCGTGTGTGCCAGACAGGCCCATTTGCCAACTATTGCCAACAATCATATTTGTTGTCACAGTACTTCTAATATTTAAAAAAATTACAATCTGTGACTTTTAAACATCTGTCTTTTTTTGGTTGTCAGTCTCACAGTGTGCCCACTTGCCCAGTGCCACCACTCACAATTTGTGTAATAGTATTGTTAGTGTCTATTTTAAAAAAAATGATAGGCAGAGGCAGGCCATCCAGCAGGTTCCGTGGTCATGGTGCTGTGATTCCTTTAGACCCTACAAATATGCACATTGTTCAGACGCCGGGTGCCAGGGGGGACGCGAAAAGTTCTGAGGAGGACCTAGTTAAATGGCTAACATAGGACACCCAATCTTCTACAGCTTCCGCTCCTAGTCCTCCTAACCTTGACGCACCATATACATCCAGCTGTGCTTTGGGCGGGTCTCAAGTGACCAGTGCCACTTCCCCGCCTGTCGCCACCACCAACACTAGCACCACAGCCGCTTCACTTGATCTGTCACAGGAGTTATTGACACATCAGTTGGAAGAAATGAGTGATGCGCAACCATCATTGACAGAGGATGTAGATAACAGTGATATGTCTCAGTCAGGCAGCATTACAGACATGGAGGTACGGTGTGATGATGATATTGTACCCGCTGCTGCTTCCTTTCTTGATGTGTCAGAGAAGAAGAAGAGGGGGAAAGTTCAAATGGGGAGACAGAGAGGAGGAGATGAGTTGGAAGCAGGGGGAGGTCGTCGCAAGGAGATAGAGGCACAGTCAGACAGCGTGTATCGGCACCTGGGGTCAGCCAGACAGCACGCTGACGCCCATCAACGCATTCTGTTGCCACCACCAGAATGTCATCATCATTCATCGCAGAGCTCAGCAGTGTGGCATTTTTTGTGTGTGTCTGCCTCTGACAACAGCAATGCCATTTGCAACCTGTGCCAAAAGAAACACCCACCTAGGTACAACTGCTTTGCGAAGGCACATGGTCTCCCATCACAAATGCAGATGGGAAGAACACATGAGTAGAAGCAGCACACAAACTGAAAGCCGCCCTCCTCCTTCTGCTCCAGCATCTTCAGCCACGTCAACCACTGCTGTCCTCCTTGCCCCCTCTCAACCATCCTCCACTGAGTCTCTCTTACGTAGCAGTTCCTGGTCATCTGCCCACAGTCAGCTGTCTGTTTGAGCGTAAGAAGCCAATTTCTCAAAGTCACCCCCTTGCCCGGCGTCTGACAGCTAGCTTGTCTGAACTCTTAGACCGCCAGCTTTTACCATACAAGTTGGTGGAGTCTGATGCTTTCAAAAAATTTGCATCTATTGGGACACCACAGTGGAAGGTACCTGGCAGAAATTTCTTTTCACAAAAGGCAATCCCAAACCTGTACTCTGTTGTTCGAAAGGAAGTTATAGCATGTCTGGCACACAGCGTTGGGGCAAGCGTCCATATGACCACGGATAGCTAGTCTGCAAAGCATGGTCAGGGCAGGTATATCACCTACACTGCGCATTGGGTAAACCTGCTGACGTCTGACAAGCATGGAATGCGTGGCTCTGCAGAAGAGTTGGTGACACTGCCACGACTTGCAGGCAGGCCTGCTGCTACCTCCTCTACTCCTCCTACTCCATCCTCTTCCATAACCTCTTCCATAACCTCTTCCTCGGCTGAGTCCTCTTCTCCTTCTGCGTCTTGCTCCACATCTATGGCACCCCCCCAGCTCCCCAGGTACTATGCTACATCCCGGGTACGGCAGTGTCATGCCGTCTTGGGGTTGACTTGCCTGAAAGCGGAGAGTCACACCGCACCAGCACTCCTGACCGCCCTGAACGCACAGGTGGATCAGTGGCTGACTCCACACCAACTGGAGATTGGCAAGGTTGTTTCTGACAATGGAAGTAATTTGGTGGCGGCATTGAAATTGGGCAAGTTGACACATGTGCCGTGCATGGCACATGTGTGTAATCTGATTGTACAACGATTTGTCCATAAGTACCCAGGCTTACAGGATGTCCTGAAGCAGGCCAGGAAGGTGTGTGGCCATTTCCGGCGTTCCTACACAGCCATGGCACATTTGTCTGATATTCAGCGTCAAAACAACCTGCCAGTGAGGCGCTTGATTTGCGACAGCCCGACACGGTGGAATTCAACACTCCTAATGTTTGACTGCCTGCTCCAACAAGAAAAAGCTGTTAATGAGTATTTGTATGACCGGGGTGCTAGGACAGCCTCTGGGGAGCTGGGGATTTTTTTGCCAAATTACTGGACGCTCATGCGCAATGCCTGTAGGCTCATGCGTCCTTTTGAGGAGGTGACAAACCTTGTCAGTCGCACCGAAGGCACCATCAGCGACATCATACCATTTGTTTGTGCAGGGCACGCTCCAGGAAGCAGAGTGCTGGATCAGGCCATAGATGAGCGTGAAGAGGAAGAGTTGTGGTGTCCATCACCCCCACAAACAGCCTTATCAGCATCGCTTGCTGGACCTGCAGCAACGCAGGAAGAGGATTGTGAGGAAGAGGAGTCAGAGGAGGAATGTGGCTTTGAGGAGGAGGAGGAAGAGGAGGAAGAACGAGCACAACAGGCATCCCAGGGTGCTCGTTGTGGTCACCTCTCTGGTACCCGTGGTGTTGTACGTGGCTGGGGGGAAGAAGATACCCTCAGTGAGATCAGTGAGGAAGAGGAACGGGACATGATTAGCTCGGCATCCAACCTTGTTCAAATGGGTTCTTTCATGCTGTTGTGCCTGTTGAGGGACCCTTGTATAAAAAAGCTGAAGGAGAATGACCTGTACTGGGTGTCCACGCTCCTCGACCCCCGGTATAAGCATAAAGTGCCTGAAATGTTTCCAAATTACCGCAAGTCTGAAAGGATGGAGCATTTTAAAAATAAATTTAAAAATATGCTTTACACAGCGTATAAGGGTGATGTCACAGCACAACGTGAATCTAACAGGGGAAGAGATGAAAGTAATCCTCCGCCTTCTCCCTCGACCACGGCGGCAAGGACAGGACGCTTTCCTGACGTCTTGTTGATGGAGGGCATGCATACCTTTTTAACTCCCATGCATCCCCAGAGCCTTTCGGGATCCAGCCTCAGAGAAAGACTCAACCGACAGGTAGCAGACTACCTAGCATTAACTGCGGATCTCAACACTCTCAGGAGCGATGGACCCCTTGACTACTGGGTGTGCAGGCTTGACTTGTGGCCTGAGCTATCCCAATTTGCAATGGAACTTCTGGCCTGCCCCACTTCAAGTGTCCTGTCCGAAAGGACCTTCAGTGAAGCAGGAGGTTTTGTCACTGAGAAGAGAAGTCATCTAGGTCAAAAAAGCCTTGACTTTCTCACTTTTATTAAAATCAATGAGGGATGGATCCTGAAGGGACTGACATTGGGCGATACATTTGAGTAAAAAAGGCCTGATGATGAGATGAGCTGGCTTGGGCTACAACTGGTACACACGCTGGCTTTTTTTTATTATAATGCAGGATGACTTGCTTGACTTATCCGCCAACAACTAGTGTTCAAGCCACAAGCTTTTAGGGCACTTTCTAAATGTTTTACAAACATAATTTTTTCTGGCCGCTGCTGCAGCAGTGGCTACAACAATACCCAATTTTTCAGTCATTTGTACATGCCTAATTTTTCTGGCCTCTGCTGCTGCTCTGTGGGTACAAAACTCAAATAAAAAAATAAGGCACATAACAGTGATTAAACTGTTAAGAATAGTACAACTTAACATACCACTCATATCTGGTGGACCATTAAATTGCAGTGCCCCAAATGTGAAGGAGGAGGACCGACCAAGCATCTTTATCCATCTCTTGGTTGCTCTAAATTATCTCCGGGTTCCATCAATGCCATACCTGTACTCTATTGTGCAAAAGGGTGGCATATGTGGTGTTTCATGCTGTTGTGCCTGTTGCGGGTCGTGGTCTGTAATGGTTGTCCAAGCACATTTTTTGAAAAATGTTCCCGGTTCCTCTCAATTATCTCCGGGTTCCTCAAATCAATGGCATACCTGTACTCGATTGTGCAAAAGGATGGCATATTAAGTGTTTCCTGCAGTTGTTTCTGTTGAGGGTGCTGGACCCTCTTATAAAAAGGCTGAAGGAGAATGACCTGTACTAGGTGTCCAAGCATGTTTTTTTGGCCAATTTCACGTTTCCAAAAAATTATCTCTGGGTTTCTAAAATAAATGCCTTACCTGTACTCTATTGTTCAAAAGGATGCCATATGTCCTCTTTCCTGCTGTTGTTTTTGTTGAGGGTCCTGGACCCTCTTTTAAAAAGGCTGAAGTAGAAAGAAGTGTCCTGAGTTTCCAATCATTTTTTTGGTTCAATTTCCCGGTTGCAACAAATTATCTCTGGGTTTATAAAATCAATGCTGTACCTGTACTCTATTGTTCAAAAGGATGCCATATGTCCTCTTTCCTGCTGTTGTTTCTGTTGAGGGTCCTGGACCCTCTTATAAAAAGGCCGAAGGAGAAAGAAGTGTACTTGGTGTCCTGTGCAATCAATGTTTTTTTCTATTTCACGTTTCCTAACAATTATCTCTGGGTTTCTAAAATCAATGCCTTCCCTGTAATCTATTGTTCAAAAGGATGCCATATGTCCTCTTTCCTGCTGTTGTTTCTGTTGAGGGTCCGGGACACTCTTATAAAAAGGCTGAAGTAGAAAGAAGTGTACTGGGTGTCCATCCAATAATTTTTTTGGTTCAATTTCCCGGTTGCAAGCAATTATCTCCGGGTTTCTAAAATCAATGCTGTACCTGTACTCTCTTGTTCAAAAGGATGCCATCTTTCATGCTGTTGTTTCGGTTGAGGGTCCTGGACCCTCTTATAAAAAGGCCGAAGGAGAAAGAAGTGTACTGGGTGTCCTGTCCAATCAATGTTTTTTTCTATTTCACGTTTCCTAACAATTATCTCTGGGTTTATAAAATCAATGCCTTACCTGTAATCTATTGTCACAAAAGGATGCCATATGTCCTCTTTCATGCTGTTGTTTCAGTTAAGGGTCCTGGACATTCTTCTAAAAAGGCCTAAGGGTAAAGCAGTGTACTGGGTGTCCAAGCAATGTTTTTTTTTATTTCCCTGTTCATAAAAATTATCTCAGGGATTCAATAATCAATGCCTTACCTGTAATCTATTGTTCAAAAGGATGCCATATGTCCTCTTTCCTGCTGTTGTTTCTGTTAAGGGTCCTGGACCCTCTTATAAAAAGGCCGAAGGAGAAAGAAGTTTACTGGGTGTCCTGTCCAATGTTTTTTTCTATTTCACATTTCCTAAAAATTATCTCCGGGTTTCTAAAATCAATGCTTTACCTGTACTCTATTGTTCAAAAGGATGCCATATGTCCTCTTTCCTGCTGTTGTTTTGGTTGAGGGTACTGGACCCTCTTCTAAAAAGGCCTAAGGATAAAGAAGTGTACTGGGTGTCCAAGCATGTTTTTTTGGCCAATTTCACGTTTCCAAAAAATTATCTCTGGGTTTCTAAAATCAATGCCTTACCTGTAATCTATTGTTCCAAAGGATGCCATATGTCCTCTTTCCTGCTGGTGTTTCGGTTGAGGGTCCTGGACCCACTTAAAAAAACTTACACTTTCTGAGCAGCTTTCTTTGATGTTATAACCTGGATGGATATGCTTAAAGGCACGGGTACTTACACTTTCTGAGCAGCAGTGAATCACCCCGGTAAAGACACAGTATTACGCTGTAACAACGGTCCTCCCTGGCTGAGGACTCATCGCACCTGCGGATCCTTCCGCTCCCATTTGTGATGTCACACAGTTCCGGATCGACCACACACACGCTAAGACGCTGTAGGGACCCACGCCGCGGCTCAACCTCCAGGCTATCACTGTGGATACACAGAACACGGAGAGAGGGGATTTGGAGCCCAGAAGGTTTAAGGTGGGTCCCCAGAATCAGCGCGACATCAGAATAGAAGTAGCAGGTCGTATGTATGTATAACGGAACTTTTGGGGGCCATTGTGATATGTTGAGAATTGAAGCAGGTGTTATACATACAAGGGGTGCATTCATTTATAATTGAGTAAGCAACGCAACAATACAATCACAGGTGCTGCCAACCTCTTCTATCACCACTTCTAAAAAGGCCTAAGGATAAAGAAGTGTACTGGGTGTCCTATCCAATCAATGTTTTTTTCTATTTCCCGGTTGCCACAAATTATCTCTGGGTTTCTAAAATCAATGCCTTATCTGTAATCTATTGTTCCAAAGGATGCCATATGCCCTCTTTCTTGCTGTTGTTTTTTTTGAGGGTCCTGGACTCTCTTTTAAAAAGGCCTAAGGATAAAGAAGTGTACTGGGTGTCCAATCAATGTTTTTTTCTATTTCCCTGTTCATAAAAATTATCTCAGGGATTCGATAATCAATGCCTTACCTGTAATCTATTGTTCAAAAGGATGTCCTCTTTCCTGCTGGTGTTTCGGTTGAGGGTCCTGGACCCTCCTCTAAAAAGGCCTAAGGATAAAGAAGTGTACTGGGTGTCCAATCAATGTTTTTTTCTATTTCCCGGTTGAAACAAATTATCTCTGTGTTTCTAAAATCAATGCCTTACCTGTAATCTATTGTTCAAAAGGATGCCATATGTCCTCTTTCCTGCTGTTGTTTCTGTTGAGGGTCCTGGACCCTCTTATAAAAAGGCCGAAGGAGAAAGAAGTGTACTTGGTGTCCTGTCCAAACAATGTTATTTTCTATTTCATGTTGCCTAACAATTATCTCTGGGTTTCTAAAATCAATGCCTTACCTGTAATCTATTGTTCCAAAGGATGCCATATGTCCTCTTTCATGCTGTTGTTTTGGTTAAGAGTCCCGGACCCTCTTCTAAAAAGGCCTAAGGGTAAAGCAGTGTACTGGGTGTCCAATCAATGTTTTTTTTTATTTCCCTGTTCATAAAAATGATCTCAGGGATTCGATAATCAATGCCTTACCAGTAATCCATTGTTCAAAAGGATGCCATATGTCCTCTTTCCTGCTGTTGTTTCTGTTGAGGGTCCTGGACCCTCTTATAAAAAGGCAGAAGGAGAAAGAAGTGTACTTGGTGTCCTGTCCAATCAATGTTTTTTTCTATTTCATGTTTCCTAACAATTATCTCTGGGTTTCTAAAATCAATGCCTTCCCTGTAATCTATTGCTCAAAAGGATGCCATATGTCCTCTTTCCTGCTGTTGTTTTTGTTGAGGGTCCGGGACCCTCTTCTAAAAAGGCCGAAGGAGAATGACCTGTACTGTACTGGGTGTCCAATCATGTTTTTTTTTTCAATTTCACGGTTCCTAATAAATATCTCCATGTAAGTAAAATCAATGCCATATCTGTACTCTATTGTTCAAAAGGATGGCATATGTGGTGTTTCATACTGTTGTGGCTGTTGAGGGTCATGGCCGTGGGCCATCGTATAAAACGGCTGAAGGAGAACGACCTGTACTGCCTTGCTGCTCCTTTTAGGCATGCCAGCTCTTTGCATACATGCCCACAGACTCTGTAACGCATGCCTATTTTAGGGAGAGGTGCAGCCATAATGCAGGGTCAGAACCTCTGCCTGCAACTGTTATACTCGATTTTGCGAAATGAAGTAACCTTACCATGGTTCCCTGACCGCATGTCTTGTTGTTATATTTTGGTTAGGGTAATCATGATGGCCATGTAGACCACCCCCGAGAGGCCTGGAAGTAAGGGATGAGATGAAAGTGCTAAGAATAGTACAACTTGAAACAACCGAGTTAGCCATGGGTGTTAGTCCAAGACCGCTTGGCTTTTTTTTGGGTTTGGGTGCGTCTAATCATGCAGGCCATATAGAGCTGCCACCATTCGGTGTTGTATCAGGTATTAAACTAATAAGAACAGTACTACCAAAATACAGCCAATTAAGGGCCTATGAAGACTGAGCCAAGGTTGGATTGTAGTATTTTGTTAGGCTAATCATGATGGCCATGTAGACCACCCCCGAGAGGCCTGGAAGTAACAGGGATGAAATTAAAGTGCTAAGAATAGTACTACTTGAAACAACCGAGTTAGCCATGGGTGTCAGTCCAAGACCACTTGGCTTTTTTTTGGTTTGGGTGAGGCTAATCATGCAGGCCATATAGAGCTGCCACCATTCAGTGTTGTATCAGGTATTAAACTAATAAGAACAGTACTACCAAAATACAGCCAATTAAGGGCCTATGAAGACTGAGCCAAGGTTGGATTGTAGTATTTTGTTAGGCTAATCATGATGGCCATGTAGACCACCACCGAGAGGCCTGGAAGTAACAGGGATGAGATGAAAGTGCTAAGAATAGTAGTACTTGAAACAACCAAGTTAGCCATGGGTGTTAGTTCAAGACCTCTTGGCTTTTTTTTTGGTTTGTGTGCGGCTAATCATGCAGGCCATATAGAGCTGCCACCATTCGGTGTTGTATCAGGTATTAAAGTAATAAGAACAGTACTACCAAAATACAGCCAATTAAGGGCCTATGAAGACTGAGCCAAGTTTGGATTGTATTATTTTGTTAGCCTAATCATGATGGCCATGTAGACCACCACTGAGAGGCCTGGAAGTAACAGGGATTAGATGAAAGTGCTAAGAATAGTACTACTTGAAACAACCGAGTTAGCCATGGGTGTTAGTTCAAGACCGCTTGGCTTTTTTTTGGTTTGGGTGCGGCTAATCATGCAGGCCATATAGAGCTGCCACCATTCGGTGTTGTATCAGGTATTAAACTAATAAGAACAGTACTACCAAAATAAAGCCAATTAAGGGCCTATGAAGACTGAGCCAAGGTTGGATTGTAGTATTTTGTTAGGCTAATCATGATGGCCATGTAGACCACCACCGAGATGCCTGGAAGTAACAGGGATGAGATGAAAGTGCTAAGAATAGTACAACTTGAAACAACCAAGTTACCCATGGGTGTTAGTCCAAGACCGCTTGGCTTTTTTTTGGTTTGGGTGCGGCTAATCATGCCGGCCATATAGAGCTGCCACCATTCGGTGTTGTATCAGGTATTAAACTAATAAGAACAGTACTACCAAAATACAGCCAATTAAGGGCCTATGAAGACTGAGCCAAGGTTGGATTGTATTATTTTGTTAGGCTAATCATGATGACCATGTAGACCACCACTGAGAGGCCTGGAAGTAACAGGGATGAGATGAAAGTGCTAAGAATAGTACAACTTGAAACAACCAAGTTAGCCATGGGTGTTAGTCCAAGACCGCTTGGCTTTTTTTTGGTTTGGGTGTGGCTAATCATGCAGGCCATATAGATCTGCCACCATTCGGTTTTGTATCAGGTATTAAACTAATAAGAACAGTACTACCAAAATACAGCCAATTAAGGGCCTATGAAGACTGAGCCAAGGTTGGATTGTAGTATTTTGTTAGGCTAATCATGATGGCCATGAAGACCACCACCTAGAGGCCTGGAAGTAACAGGGATGAGATGAAAGTGCTAAGTATAGTACTACTTGAAAAAACCGAGTTAGCCATGGGTGTTAGTTCAAGACCGCTTGGCTTTTTTTTTGGTTTGGGTGCGGCTAATCATGCAGGCCATATAGATCTGCCACCATTCAGTTTTGTATCAGGTATTAAACTAATAAGAACAGTACTACAAAATTAAAGCCAATTAAGGGCCTATGAAGACTGAGCCAAGGTTGGATTGTAGTATTTTGTTAGGCTAATCATGATGGCCATGTAGACCACCCCCGAGAGGCCTGGAAGTAACAGGGATGAGATGAAAGTGCTAAGAATAGTACTACTTGAAACAACCGAGTTAGCCATGGGTGTTAGTCCAAGACCTCTTGGCTTTTTTTTGGTTTGGGTGCGGCTAATCATGCAGGCCATATAGAGCTGCCACCATTCGGTGTTGTATCAGGTATTAAAGTAATAAGAACAGTACTACCAAAATACAGCCAATTAAGGGCCTATGAAGACTGAGCCAAGTTTGGATTGTAGTATTTTGTTAGGCTAATCATGATGGCCATGTAGACCACCACCGAGAGGCCTGGAAGTAACAGGGATGAGATGAAAGTGCTAAGAATAGTACTACTTGAAACAACCGAGTTAGCCATTGGTGTTAGTTCAAGACCGCTTGGCTTTTTTTTGGTTTGGTGCGGCTAATCATGCAGGCCATATAGAGCTGCCACCATTCGGTGTTAAAAAGGATGCCATATGTCCTCTTTCCTGCTGTTGTTTTTGTTGAGGGTCCGGGACCCTCTTCTAAAAAGGCCAAAGGAGAATGACCTGTACTGTACTGGGTGTCCAATCATGTTTTTTTTTTCAATTTCACAGTGCTAAGAATAGTAGTACTTGAAACAACCGAGTTAGCCATGGGTGTTAGTTCAAGACCTCTTGGCTTTTTTTTGGTTTGGGTGCGGCTAATCATGCAGGCCATATAGAGCTGCCACCATTCGGTGTTGTATCAGGTATTAAAGTAATAAGAACAGTACTACCAAAATACAGCCAATTAAGGGCCTATGAAGACTGAGCCAAGTTTGGATTGTAGTATTTTGTTAGGCTAATCATGATGGCCATGTAGACCACCACTGAGAGGCCTGGAAGTAACAGGGATTAGATCAAAGTGCTAAGAATAGTACTACTTGAAACAACCGAGTTAGCCATGGGTGTTAGTCCAAGACCTCTTGGCTTTTTTTTGGTTTGGGTGCGGCTAATCATGCAGGCCATATAGAGCTGCCACCATTCGGTGTTGTATCAGGTATTAAACTAATAAGAACAGTACTACCAAAATACAGCCAATTAAGGGCCTATGAAGACTGAGCCAAGTTTGGATTGTAGTATTTTGTTAGGCTAATCATGATGGCCATGTAGACCACCACCGAGAGGCCTGGAAGTAACAGGGATGAGATGAAAGTGCTAAGAATAGTACTACTTGAAACAACCGAGTTAGCCATTGGTGTTAGTTCAAGACCGCTTGGCTTTTTTTTGGTTTGGTGCGGCTAATCATGCAGGCCATATAGAGCTGCCACCATTCGGTGTTAAAAAGGATGCCATATGTCCTCTTTCCTGCTGTTGTTTTTGTTGAGGGTCCGGGACCCTCTTCTAAAAAGGCCAAAGGAGAATGACCTGTACTGTACTGGGTGTCCAATCATGTTTTTTTTTTCAATTTCACAGTGCTAAGAATAGTAGTACTTGAAACAACCGAGTTAGCCATGGGTGTTAGTTCAAGACCTCTTGGCTTTTTTTTGGTTTGGGTGCGGCTAATCATGCAGGCCATATAGAGCTGCCACCATTCGGTGTTGTATCAGGTATTAAAGTAATAAGAACAGTACTACCAAAATACAGCCAATTAAGGGCCTATGAAGACTGAGCCAAGTTTGGATTGTAGTATTTTGTTAGGCTAATCATGATGGCCATGTAGACCACCACTGAGAGGCCTGGAAGTAACAGGGATTAGATCAAAGTGCTGAGAATAGTACTACTTGAAACAACCAAGTTAGCCATGGGTGTTAGTTTAAGACCGCTTGGCTTTTTTTTGGTTTGGGTGCGGCTAATCATGCAGGCCATATAGAGCTGCCACCATTCGGTGTTGTATCAGGTATTAAACTAATAAGAACAGTACTACCAAAATAAAGCCAATTAAGGGCCTATGAAGACTGAGCCAAGGTAGGATTGTAGTATTTTGTTAGGCTAATCATGATGGCCATGTAGACCACCACCGAGATGCCTGGAAGTAACAGGGATGAGATGAAAGTGCTAAGAATAGTACAACTTGAAACAACCAAGCTAGCCATGGGTGTTAGTCCAAGACCGCTTGGCTTTTTTGTGGTTTGGGTGGGGCTAATCATGCAGGCCATATAGAGCTGCCACCATTCGGTGTTGTATCAGGTATTAAACTAATAAGAACAGTACTAACAAAATACAGCCAATTAAGGGCCTATGAAGACTGAGCCAAGGTTGGATTGTAGTATTTTGTTGGCCTGGAAGTAACAGGGATGAGATTAAAGTGCTAAGAATAGTACTACTTGAAACAACCGAGTTAGCCATGGGTGTCAGTCCAAGACCACTTGGCTTTTTTTTGGTTTGGGTGAGGCTAATCATGCAGGCCATATAGAGTTGCCACCATTCAGTGTTGTATCAGGTATTAAACTAATAAGAACAGTACTACCAAAATACAGCCAATTAAGGGCCTATGAAGACTGAGCCAAGGTTGGATTGTAGTATTTTGTTAGGCTAATCATGATGGCCATGTAGACCACCACCGAGAGGCCTGGAAGTAACAGGGATGAGATGAAAGTGCTAAGAATAGTAGTACTTGAAACAACCGAGTTAGCCATGGGTGTTAGTTCAAGACCTCTTGGATTTTTTTTTTGGTTTGTGTGCGGCTAATCATGCAGGCCATATAGAGCTGCCACCATTCGGTGTTGTATCAGGTATTAAAGTAATAAGAACAGTACTACCAAAATACAGCCAATTAAGGGCCTATGAAGACTGAGCCAAGTTTGGATTGTATTATTTTGTTAGCCTAATCATGATGGCCATGTAGACCACCACTGAGAGGCCTGGAAGTAACAGGGATTAGATGAAAGTGCTAAGAATAGTACTACTTGAAACAACCGAGTTAGCCATGGGTGTTAGTTCAAGACCGCTTGGCTTTTTTTTGGTTTGGGTGCGGCTAATCATGCAGGCCATATAGAGCTGCCACCATTCGGTGTTGTATCAGGTATTAAACTAATAAGAACAGTACTACCAAAATAAAGCCAATTAAGGGCCTATGAAGACTGAGCCAAGGTTGGATTGTAGTATTTTGTTAGGCTAATCATGATGGCCATGTAGACCACCACCGAGATGCCTGGAAGTAACAGGGATGAGATGAAAGTGCTAAGAATAGTACAACTTGAAACAACCAAGTTACCCATGGGTGTTAGTCCAAGACCGCTTGGCTTTTTTTTGGTTTGGGTGCGGCTAATCATGCAGGCCATATAGAGCTGCCACCATTCAGTGTTGTATCAGGTATTAAACTAATAAGAACAGTACTACCAAAATACAGCCAATTAAGGGCCTATGAAGACTGAGCCAAGGTTGGATTGTATTATTTTGTTAGGCTAATCATGATGACCATGTAGACCACCACTGAGAGGCCTGGAAGTAACAGGGATGAGATGAAAGTGCTAAGAATAGTACAACTTGAAACAACCAAGTTAGCCATGGGTGTTAGTCCAAGACCGCTTGGCTTTTTTTTGGTTTGGGTGTGGCTAATCATGCAGGCCATATAGATCTGCCACCATTCGGTTTTGTATCAGGTATTAAACTAATAAGAACAGTACTACCAAAATACAGCCAATTAAGGGCCTATGAAGACTGAGCCAAGGTTGGATTGTAGTATTTTGTTAGGCTAATCATGATGGCCATGAAGACCACCACCTAGAGGCCTGGAAGTAACAGGGATGAGATGAAAGTGCTAAGTATAGTACTACTTGAAAAAAACCGAGTTAGCCATGGGTGTTAGTTCAAGACCGCTTGGCTTTTTTTTTGGTTTGGGTGCGGCTAATCATGCAGGCCATATAGATCTGCCACCATTCAGTTTTGTATCAGGTATTAAACTAATAAGAACAGTACTACAAAATTAAAGCCAATTAAGGGCCTATGAAGACTGAGCCAAGGTTGGATTGTAGTATTTTGTTAGGCTAATCATGATGGCCATGTAGACCACCCCCGAGAGGCCTGGAAGTAACAGGGATGAGATGAAAGTGCTAAGAATAGTACTACTTGAAACAACCGAGTTAGCCATGGGTGTTAGTCCAAGACCTCTTGGCTTTTTTTATGGTTTGGGTGCGGCTAATCATGCAGGCCATATAGAGCTGCCACCATTCGGTGTTGTATCAGGTATTAAAGTAATAAGAACAGTACTACCAAAATACAGCCAATTAAGGGCCTATGAAGACTGAGCCAAGTTTGGATTGTAGTATTTTGTTAGGCTAATCATGATGGCCATGTAGACCACCACTGAGAGGCCTGGAAGTAACAGGGATGAGATGAAAGTGCTAAGAATAGTACTACTTGAAACAACCGAGTTAGCCATTGGTGTTAGTTCAAGACCGCTTGGCTTTTTTTTGGTTTGGTGCGGCTAATCATGCAGGCCATATAGAGCTGCCACCATTCGGTGTTAAAAAGGATGCCATATGTCCTCTTTCCTGCTGTTGTTTTTGTTGAGGGTCCGGGACCCTCTTCTAAAAAGGCCAAAGGAGAATGACCTGTACTGTACTGGGTGTCCAATCATGTTTTTTTTTTCAATTTCACAGTGCTAAGAATAGTAGTACTTGAAACAACCGAGTTAGCCATGGGTGTTAGTTCAAGACCTCTTGGCTTTTTTTTGGTTTGGGTGCGGCTAATCATGCAGGCCATATAGAGCTGCCACCATTCGGTGTTGTATCAGGTATTAAAGTAATAAGAACAGTACTACTAAAATACAGCCAATTAAGGGCCTATGAAGACTGAGCCAAGTTTGGATTGTAGTATTTTGTTAGGCTAATCATGATGGCCATGTAGACCACCACTGAGAGGCCTGGAAGTAACAGGGATTAGATCAAAGTGCTGAGAATAGTACTACTTGAAACAACCAAGTTAGCCATGGGTGTTAGTTTAAGACCGCTTGGCTTTTTTTTGGTTTGGGTGCGGCTAATCATGCAGGCCATATAGAGCTGCCACCATTCGGTGTTGTATCAGGTATTAAACTAATAAGAACAGTACTACCAAAATAAAGCCAATTAAGGGCCTATGAAGACTGAGCCAAGGTAGGATTGTAGTATTTTGTTAGGCTAATCATGATGGCCATGTAGACCACCACCGAGATGCCTGGAAGTAACAGGGATGAGATGAAAGTGCTAAGAATAGTACAACTTGAAACAACCAAGCTAGCCATGGGTGTTAGTCCAAGACCGCTTGGCTTTTTTGTGGTTTGGGTGGGGCTAATCATGCAGGCCATATAGAGCTGCCACCATTCGGTGTTGTATCAGGTATTAAACTAATAAGAACAGTACTAACAAAATACAGCCAATTAAGGGCCTATGAAGACTGAGCCAAGGTTGGATTGTAATATTTTGTTAGGCTAATCATGATGACCATGTAGACCACCACTGAGAGGCCTGGAAGTAATAGGGATGAGATGAAAGTGCTAAGAATAGTACAACTTGAAACAACCAAGTTAGCCATGGGTGTTAGTCCAAGACCGCTTGGCTTTTTTTGGTTTGGTAGCGGCTAATCATGCAGGCTATGTAGAGCTGCCACCATTCAGTGTTGTATCAGGTATTAAACTAATAAGAACAGTACTACCAAAATACAGCCAATTAAGGGCCTATGAAGACTGAGCCAAGGTTGGATTGTAGTATTTTGTTAGGCTAATCATGATGGCCATGAAGACCACCACCGAGAGGCCTGGAAGTAACAGGGATGAGATGAAAGTGCTAAGTATAGTACTACTTGAAACAACCGAGTTAGCCATGGGTGTTAGTTCAAGACCGCTTGGCTTTTTTTTTGGTTTGGGTGCGGCTAATCATGCAGGCCATATAGATCTGCCACCATTCAGTTTTGTATCAGGTATTAAACTAATAAGAAAAGTACTACCAAAATAAAGCCAATTAAGGGCCTATGAAGACTGAGCCAAGGTTGGATTGTAGTATTTTGTTAGGCTAATCATGATGGCCATGTAGACCATCCCCGAGAGGCCTGGAAGTAACAGGGATGAAATGAAAGTGCTAAGAATAGTACTACTTGAAACAACCGAGTTAGCCATGGGTGTTAGTCCAAGACCGCTTGGCTTTTTTTTGGTTTGGGTGCGGCTAATCATGCAGGCCATATAGAGCTGCCACCATTCGGTGTTGTATCAGGTATTAAAGTAATAAGAACAGTACTACCAAAATACAGCCAATTAAGGGCCTATGAAGACTGAGCCAAGTTTGGATTGTAGTATTTTGTTAGGCTAATCATGATGGCCATGTAGACCACCACCGAGAGGCCTGGAAGTAACAGGGATGAGATCAAAGTGCTAAGAATATTACTACTTGAAACAACTGAGTTAGCCATTGGTGTTAGTTCAAGACCGCTTGGCTTTTTTTTGGTTTGGTGTGGCTAATCATGCAGGCCATATAGAGCTGCCACCATTCGGTGTTGTATCAGGTATTAAACTAATAGGAACAGTACTACCAAAATAAAGCCAATTAAGGGCCTATGAAGACTGAGCCAAGGTTGGATTGTAGTATTTTGTTAGGCTAATCATGATGGCCATGTAGACCACCACCGAGAGGCCTGGAAGTAACAGGGATGAGATGAAAGTGCTAAGAATAGTACAACTTGAAACAACCAAGTTAGCCATGGGTGTTAGTCCAAGACCGCTTGGCTTTTTTTTGGTTTGGGTGCGGCTAATCATGCAGGCCATATAGATCTGCCACCATTCAGTTTTGTATCAGGTATTAAACTTATAAGAACAGTACTACCAAAATACAGCCAATTAAGGGCCTATGAAGACTGAGCCAAGGTTGGATTGTAATATTTTGTTAGGCTAATCATGATGACCATGTAGACCACCACCGAGAGGCCTGGAAGTAACAGGGATGAGATGAAAGTGCTAAGAATAGTACAACTTGAAACAACCAAGTTAGCCATGGGTGTTAGTCCAAGACCGCTTGGCTTTTTTTTGGTTTGGGTGCGGCTAATCATGCAGGCCATATAGAGCTGCCACCATTCGGTGGTGTATCAGGTATTAAACTTATAAGAACAGTACTACCAAAATACAGCCAATTAAGGGCCTATGAAGACTGAGCCAAGGTTGGATTGTAATATTTTGTTAGGCTAATCATGATGACCATGTAGACCACCACCGAGAGGCCTGGAAGTAACAGGGATGAGATGAAAGTGCTAAGAATAGTACAACTTGAAACAACCAAGTTAGCCATGGGTGTTAGTCCAAGACCGCTTGGCTTTTTTTTGGTTTGGGTGCGGCTAATCATGCAGGCCATATAGATCTGCCACCATTCAGTTTTGTATCAGGTATTAAACTAATAAGAACAGTACTACCAAAATAAAGCCAATTAAGGGCCTATGAAGACTGAGCCAAGGTTGGATTGTAGTATTTTGTTAGGCTAATCATGATGGCCATGTAGACCATCCTCGAGAGGCCTGGAAGTAACAGGGATGAAATGAAAGTGCTAAGAATAGTACTACTTGAAACAACCGAGTTAGCCATGGGTGTTAGTCCAAGACCGCTTGGCTTTTTTTTGGTTTGGGTGCGGCTAATCATGCAGGCCATATAGAGCTGCCACCATTCGGTGTTGTATCAGGTATTAAAGTAATAAGAACAGTACTACCAAAATACAGCCAATTAAGGGCCTATGAAGACTGAGCCAAGTTTGGATTGTAGTATTTTGTTAGGCTAATCATGATGGCCATGTAGACCACCACCGAGAGGCCTGGAAGTAACAGGGATGAGATCAAAGTGCTAAGAATATTACTACTTGAAACAACTGAGTTAGCCATTGGTGTTAGTTCAAGACCGCTTGGCTTTTTTTTGGTTTGGTGCGGCTAATCATGCAGGCCATATAGAGCTGCCACCATTCGGTGTTGTATCAGGTATTAAAGTAATAAGAACAGTACTACCAAAATACAGCCAATTAAGGGCCTATGAAGACTGAGCCAAGTTTGGATTGTAGTATTTTGTTAGGCTAATCATGATGGCCATGTAGACCACCACCGAGAGGCCTGGAAGTAACAGGGATGAGATCAAAGTGCTAAGAATATTACTACTTGAAACAACTGAGTTAGCCATTGGTGTTAGTTCAAGACCGCTTGGCTTTTTTTTGGTTTGGTGCGGCTAATCATGCAGGCCATATAGAGCTGCCACCATTCGGTGTTGTATCAGGTATTAAACTAATAAGAACAGTACTACCAAAATAAAGCCAATTAAGGGCCTATGAAGACTGAGCCAAGGTTGGATTGTAGTATTTTGTTAGGCTAATCATGATGGCCATATAGACCACCCCCGAGAGGCCTGGAAGTAACAGGGATGAGATGAAAGTGCTAAGAATAGTACAACTTGAAACAACCAAGTTAGCCATGGGTGTTAGTCCAAGACCGCTTGGCTATTTTTTGGTTTGGGTGCGGCTAATCATGCAGGCCATATAGAGCTGCCACCATTCGGTGGTGTATCAGGTATTAAACTTATAAGAACAGTACTACCAAAATACAGCCAATTAAGGGCCTATGAAGACTGAGCCAAGGTTGGATTGTAATATTTTGTTAGGCTAATCATGATGACCATGTAGACCACCACCGAGAGGCCTGGAAGTAACAGGGATGAGATGAAAGTGCGAAGAATAGTACAACTTGAAACAACCAAGTTAGCCATGGGTGTTAGTCCAAGACCGCTTGGCTTTTTTTTGGTTTGGGTGCGGCTAATCATGCAGGCTATATAGAGCTTCCACCATTCAGTGTTGTATCAGGTATTAAACTAATAAGAACAGTACTACCAAAATACAGCCAATTAAGGACCTATGAAGACTGAGCCAAGGTTGGATTGTAGTATTTTGTTAGGCTAATCATGATGGCCATGTAGACCACCACGGAGAGGCCTGGAAGTAACAGGGATGAGATGAAAGTGCTAAGTATAGTACTACTTGAAACAACCGAGTTAGCCATGGGTGTTAGTTCAAGACCGCTTGGCTTTTTTTTGGTTTGGGTGCGGCTAATCATGCAGGCCATATAGAGCTGCCACCATTCGGTTTTGTATCAGGTATTTAACTAATAAGAACAGTACTACCAAAATACAGCCAATTAAGGGCCTATGAAGACTGAGCCAAGGTTGGATTGTAGTATTTTGTTAGGCTAATCATGATGGCCATGTAGACCACCCCCGAGAGGCCTGGAAGTAACAGGGATGAAAGTGCTAAGAATAGTACTAATTGAAACAACCGAGTTAGCCATGGGTGTTAGTCCAAGACCGCTTGGCTTTTTTTTGGGTTTGAGTACGGCTAATAATGAAGGCCAGATAGACCTGCCAGAGCATATGTTTTTTGTTATTATATTTTGTAAGGGTAATCATGCAGGCCATATAGACCTCCCCCAATAGGGTGAGTAACAGGTATTGAAATGCTAAGAACAGTACTACTTAACACAAAGTTACCATGGGTCCCAGAGCATATGTCTTATTATTATATTTTGTTCGGTTAATCATGCAGGCCATATAGACCTCCCCCGATAGGGTGAGTAACAGGTATTAAAATGCTAAGAAGAGTACTACTTAACACAACCTAGTTACCATGGGTCCCAGACCGCATGTCTTGTTGTTATATTTTGTAAGGGTAATCATGCAGGCCATATAGACCTCCACCGATAGGGGGAGTAACAGGTATTAAAATGCTAAGAACAGTATTACTTAACACAACCTAGTTACCATGGGTCCCAGACCCAGAGCAGATGTCTTATTATTATATTTTGTATGGGTAATCATGCAGGCCATATAGACCTCCCCCGACAGGGTGAGTAACAGATATAAAAATGCTAAGAACAGTATTACTTAACACAACCTAGTTACCATGGGTCCCAGAACGCATGTGTTGTTATTATATTTTGTTAGGGTAATCATGCAGGCCATATAGACCTCCCCCGACAGGGTGAGTAACAGATATAAAAATGCTAAGAACAGTATTACTTAACACAACCTAGTTACCATGGGTCCCAGACCCAGAGCAGATGTCTTATTATTATATTTTGTATGGGTAATCATGCAGGCTGTATAGACCTCCCCAAATAGTTGGAGTTACAGAGATTAAAGTGCTAAGAATAGTACTACTTAAAACACAACCTAGTTAACATGGGTCCCAGACCGCATGTCTTATTATTATATTTTGTCAGGGTAATCAGGCAGGCCATATACTGTAGACCTCCACCGATAGGGTGAGTAACAGGTATTAAAATGCTAAGGACATTACTACTTAACACAACATAGTTACCATGGGTCCCAGAACGTATGTGTTGTTATTATATTTTGTTAGGGTAATCATGCAGGCCATATAGACCTCCCTTGATAGGGGGAGTAACAGGGATTACGTTATAAGAATAGTACTACTTAAACACAAGCTAGTGGGTCCCAGACCAGATGTTTTTTTGTTATACTTTGTCAGGCTAATCATGCAGGCCATATAGAACTCCAACGAAAGGGGGGGTAAGAGGGATTAAAGTGATAAGAAAAGTTTTACTTAACACAACAAAATTACCATGGGTCCCAGACCGCGTGTCTTGTTGTTATACTTTGTCAGGGTAATCATAACCGCCATATAGACCTCCACCAATAGGGGGTGTTACAGGGCTGAAAGTGCTAAGAATAGTACTACTCAACACAACCTAGTTACCATGGGTCCAAGACCGCATGTTTAATTATTATACTTTGTCAGGGTAATTATATCTAACAAATCTATCTATTTCTCTTCTATCGATTCTATCTAACTATCAATCTATGTATTTCTATCTATCTATCCTATCTATCTATCTATCTATCTTCTGTCCTGACTGTTTTGAGACAGACACTTGTGTTTTTGACAAATTTGAAGTAGGAGGACAGAACAATCATCTTCTTCCATCTCCCGGTTCCAAAAATGAAGGCCATATAGACCTCCCCCGATAGGGGTAGTAACAGGTTGTAGTAAACTGCTAAGAATAGTACTACTTAACAAGTTAACACACCACGGGTCACAGACCGCATGTCTTATTGTTATACTCTGTCAGGGAAATGATATATATTTTAATCTATTTATTTATCTATCAAATCGATCGAACTATCAAATGTATCTATCAAATGTAGATTGCATCTATTGATCGATGTAATTCGTATCTATAAAATGTATATTACATATTTTGGTTGATGTCATTCGTATCTATAAAATGTATATTGCATCTTTGCTTCGATAACATTCGTATCTATCAAATGTATATTGCATCTATTGATCGATGTAATTCGTATCTATCAAATGTATATTGCATCTATTGATCTATGTAAATTGTATTGATCATATGTATATTGCATCGATTGAGCTAAGTAATCTATGTATCTATCTATCAAATCTATCTGTCTCATGGTTGTGCAAATGGACTGTTTGCGGTTGATTGCGGTGCGTTACACTTGGAGTTTGCGCTGTCACTGTGAAGCGGCCGTAACCCTTACACTACCTGATAGATACGACATCATAACTGATGTTTTAAAGCACGTTATTGCAAACAATTTGGGAATGTAAGGTGATTTAGGCCCTTTATGGGTTAAAAGCAGACTCTGCATAAACTATGTAATTTTCCATGGGAGTTTTGCCAGGGATCCCCCTCCAGCATACCATAGTCCCGGTGTTAGTCCCCTTGAAACAACTTTTCCATCACTATTGTGGACAGAAAGAGTCCTTGTAGGTTTTAAAGTTCGCCTGCCTATTTAAGTCAATGGCGGTTCGTGGGTTCGCGAACAATACCGGAAGTTCGAGTCCGCCGTTCGCAAACCGAAATTTTTAAGTTCGCAACATCACTAATTATAGGCAAGTTTTAATATATTCAAATACAAATAGAATTAGATGACTCAGTAAAATACTACATATACAGAGTCATCAGCACAATAATAGAAAGTTAAAAATTACTGCAGTTAAAAAAGAAATGCATCAATGCATATAAAAACATAAATTCATACATATAAAAGCATGGACATAGACAAGAATACAACCATCACATGTGTATCAATAGATATACGGTGCCAACAAGGTATTTTGGAGCTTCAGGAGATGTGTAGCAAATGTATATCGTATAATGTCGCTCCTTAAAGCAATTCGCTCATGCTACCTTCCTAAAAGCACACCAGGGTTTCCAAATAGAAAAAGACAGGATTGATTTCCTAAGAGAAGACAAGAAGAGAACAACTTGTCACCAGCAGAATAAAGTTCAAAACATGAAGGCGTCCAATTTTACTTACACCGGAAGGTGTGTGTACTTGATCCTCAACAGCTGATCGGGAGCATCCCACGCTCAAAGGATACTCTTCTCCTCTAAGTTCCCGCAGTCGGCGGTTTCGGCAATGCAAATCAGTGCAACAGCTGTGATCCAGGCTCTAACTATGGATCGTTAGAGCAGTCAAATTCAGGAGCTCCTGAAAACCACCGACTGCGGGAAATTAGAGGGGAAGAGTATCCTTTGAGCGTTTTAGTTTTAGGAATCAGAGCTATCTAACATTGTTTTAGAGACAAACATGGTCGCTACCCTCCTCGCAACCTGCACTTTGCTGATTCAAACATATCATACTGGTGTCGATATGCCCAAATCCTACTCCCACTATCACTCCCACTAGCATGCCACCTGAACGCCTATACCTACATCACTACTAACCTACACTCCCCTTGCACCTGCTTGCTACCTCCCACTGACCGCCTACACCTATGCCAGGGCTAACCAAACTCCCCTTGCACTGCCCAGTTAAACTCCCCCTGACCGCCTACAACTACATCACACCTAACCTACACATCCCTGGAACACCCAGCTAAGTCCCTAATACCACCTACACTCTAACCTACACTCCCCTGAATGCCCCATGCTGCCTACAGTCTGAAAAATACCTGAGTATAATAAACTATATTAAATAGGAAACCTCCCCATTATAACTAAAGGAGCTATATAGCTGTTATAAACAATGTTTAAATGATGCATCACAGAGATGCTCTCTAAACGCCGGCGGCTGAGCACCAGATGGCTGGTAAAACCTCGCCGGCATAGCCAGGCTCCTGGAACTGAGCGCTGGGCCGGAATTAAGCCCCGGTCCGGTCCTTTTTTAAAAGGGGTGCCGATCGAGCAGGGTGCAGGGAATCAATTCACCCTTTTAGTATGTTGTTGTCAATTTGATGAGGCACCTGGAGATACCATTTGTTTGGGGGTGCTGCCTTCTGGGAGGAATGGGGACACTTTAATTCTGGTCACTTATTCCTCCCAGAAGATAGCACCCCCTATAATTTATTTTCTATTGGATGATTAGAATTTAAAATAAAATACTTTCTTGCTGTTGGCTGAATAAAAACAGCCAATAGGGATGAAAAGGGCCCTAGTGTTGAAGAAGACTGTGATGCGAAAGCGGCGAAAGAGGCTGTCAAAAATCACCTCCGCCACTGCAAAGATAGGCCCCCAAAGCCTGCACCCAGGATGAAGAGAGCCCCAGCGTTGATGAAGAAGAGATGGATTTTTGCATGGTGAGTTAAAAATTTGTTTTAGTTAGGGCTTTTTTTGGGTGTTTTTTTATTTTACAGTATAGAAGTTTTTTTTTTTAATTTAAAATTTTAAGATTTTTTCTAGTTAGACGTTATATTTTGGGGGGTGGGGGTTACTTGTATTGTAGACTTTAGGGCAATGCCCTACAAAAGGCCCTTTTAAGGGCTATTGTAATTTATTTTTAAAGGGACACTGAACCCAATTTTTTTCTTTCGTGATTCAGATAGAGCATGCAATTTTAAGCATTGTTATAATTTACTCATATTATCAAATTAGGTTGTTCTTGCTGATTGGTCGATAATTTCACCCACCAATAAACAAGTGCTATCCAGGGTTCTGAACCAACAATTGTCTGGCTCCTTAGCTTAGATGCCTTCTTTTTCAAATAAAGATGGCAAGAGAACGAAGAAAAATTGATAATAGGAGTAAATTAGAAAGTTGCTTAAAATTGCATGCTCTATCTGAATCACAAAAGAAATAAAAGGGGTACAGTGTCCCTTTAATGTTAGTTTTTTTTGGGGGGTGGATTTTTTATGGGGTATGTAGATTAGTGTTAGGTATAATTGTGTTTTTTTTATTTTGGATACTGTCTTTTTATTTTATGCAACAGATTATTTTTCTTTAACAGACGTTTTTAAAGTAACTTAAGGGGTTTAGTTTAGAGGGGGGTTAGGTAGAGTAGGGTTAGTTTGCATTGGGGGTTATGGCAGATTAGGGGTTAAAAGTGTAGGGTACTTGCGGTTGGCTAGTGGCAGTAGAGGGGTTAATAGTTTAGATGGGTACTTGTGATGGGTATGTAGCTGTATAGGAATTAACAGGATAGATACTTACTGTGGCTGTGTGTAGATATTTATTAGTGTTGTATTAGTTTGCAATCATGGGATATTTCAGTTTAAGGGTACTTAGGTTAGGCACGGCAGTTATATTCCAAGGGATCGTTTACTATTTATCACCATTATGGGCAGCGATGCTGTGTGTTATCTATAGCCAGCATCGCCGACCAATAGCATGTATAGTAAATGCCTCTCGGCGATGCCCCCTGTTAGCAGCTTTGTCAGGAGCTTAAAATATTTCGACAGGCTTGCTCAACATAGAGGCGAATCCCTGGGAATATTTTGCCGCCTCGCAGCACTTTTGATCATCGGGGCCTAAAAGAGAAAAATTTAAAATTTACACTTTTAGTATAGGTAAGGATACCACAGACAAAATCAGCTATTTCAATTGTAGCTATATACAGGTAAATAAGCTATTTTAAAACAGTTTAAAACTTTCCAGCAGGTAAAATAAATTATTGGGAACAAAGACTGAATGCTAACGCTAGCACAGCGTGTATTATCCTAAGTACAACCCTGCACTAAGAAAATCACTCAATATGGTATTACAAGTGGGTGGAAAAAAATGTGGTACCCCCAAAAATAAAAACAGGCAAACCAAAGAAATATACCAATAATGTAAGATATTCCAGAGCCGGGGACAGATGAGGAGCCAGTAATAATGCATCTACAATGTCTAGATCAAGGCACTATCCACAAGCTACCTAACAAGTATATGGGGCTTTTAAGGCTAATAAGATACTAGCATGATGCAAGGGAGTAAAGCATAATTCTGTTACTATATAAATCCTTGGTAAGACCTCACCTTGAGTATGGAGGGCAGTTCTGGGGACTGATCTCAAAAAAAGATATTGCAGACTCAGAGAAGGGTCATAATGCTAATACGGGGAATGGATGATTAAAGCTAGAAAAAAGGCACTTGAGGAGAGGTGACATAAATTCTTTATATAAATATATACAAGGCCCATATTCAGAGATGTCAGAAGCTCTGTTTATTCCATGGAAATTGTTTGTGACATTCACAATTTAAGGCTGTAGGAAAGGAGATTTAATCTCCTCCAACGTAAACGTTGCAAGATCAATCAAATTGTGGAACTCATTACCTGAGGAAGTATTAAATGGCAATACCTTAGATACATTTAAAAATGGCTTAGATACATTTCTTGCTAGAAAAAGAAACCAGGTATATGATTGGGACGGCACTCTCATACTGGACTGGATACACATCTCATGACTGTGCAACATGCTCAGCCCTGGGTGCTATAGCACTCTCAGGAAACTGTGCTGTCCCCAGAGTTGCATGCAGTTAACCCCAGACAAGTCTAGGTGCAAGGCCCATAAAGAAAATTACAAAATAAATTAATACAATACACAGAGAAAGTCCAGCACTCAGCTAAGATTAAAAGAAAAACTGGAAGAGTTAGTTACCACATCTGGCCAAATGGGACAAGCCCAGGTACCACGTCAAGGTCTCTTCCAAAACCTGGGTCCCTAATACAGCCATACAAATGCAAGCTCTCAATCAAAGAAACTGGAAACAAGTCAGGGTTCACAGACTTATGTAATCACCCTAGACATATACAAAACACGGAAAGGGACTGCACTCTCATTCTGGACTGGCTACACATCCCATGACCCTGCAACATGCTCAGCCCTGGGTGCTATAGCACTGTCAGGAAGCTGTGCTGTCCCCAGAGTCACAGGCAGTTTACCCCAGACAAGTCTGGGGGCAAGGCCCATAGGAAAAATTAAAAAATAAATTAATACAATACACAGAGAAAGTCCAGCACTCACAAGATCTCATCTAAAATTAAAAGCAAAACTGGAAGCGTTAGTTACCGCATCTGGCCAAATGGGACAAGTCCAGGTACCAAGTCAAGGTCTCTTCCAAAACCTGGGTCCCTAATACAGCCATACAAATGCAAGCTCTCAATCAAACAAACTGGGAACAAGTCAGGGTTCACAGACTTATGTCATCACCCTAGACATATACAAAACACGGAAAGGGACTGTACTCTCATACTGGACTGGGTAAACATCCCATGACCCTGCCCTGGGTGCTATAGCACTCTCAGGAAGCTGTGCTGTCCCCAGAGTCACAGGGGACAAGTCTGGGTGCAAGGACAGGGGACAAGTCTGGGTGCAAGGCCCATAGGGAAAATTAAAAAATACATTAATACAACACACAGAGAAAGTCCAGCACTCGCTTACAAGCTCTCAGCTAAGATTAAAAGAAAAACTGGAAGAGTTAGTTACTGCATCTGGCCAAATGGGACAAGCCCAGGTACCAAGTCAAGGTCTCTTCCAAAACCTAGGTCCCTAATACAGCCATACAAATGCAAGCTCTCAATCAAACAAACTGGGAGCAAGTCAGGGTTCACAGACTTATGTAATCACCCTAGACATATACAAAACACGGAAGGGGACTGCACTATCATACGAGACTGGGTACACATCCCATGACCCTGCAACATGCTCAGCCCTGGATATTATAACACTCTCTTGAAGCTGTGCTGTCCCCAGAGTCACAGGCAGTTAACCCCAGACAAGTCTGGATGCAAGGCCCATAGGAAAAATTACAAAATAATTTAATACAACACACAAAGAAAGTCCAACACTCGCTTACAAGTTCTCAGCTAAGATTAAAAGAAAAACTAGAAGAGCTAGTTACCGCATCTGGCCAAATGGGACAAGCCAGGTACCACATCAAGGTCTCTTCCAAAACCTGGGTCCCTAATACAGCCACACAAATGCAAGCTCTCAATCAAACAAACTGGAAGAGTTAGTTACGAGTGCTGGACTTTCTATGTGTTATATATATATATATATATATATATATATATATATATATATATATATATATATATATATATATATATATATATGTGTGTGTGTGTATATGTACATGTGTGTGTGTGCGTTTTTAACATTTTATACTCACAAGGTCCCACTTAGCATGTTCAAAGTATATACATACTGTATATGAGTCTGTGATTGGTTGATAGCTTTCACATGATACAGGAATATGGGCAGGACAGAACCGAGTTATCCATAGATATAGCTTTATTACTAGTTTACTAATATATTGCACTATATTTAATCCTCACATTCTCACATCACCCCCTTCCTTCCACTTTGCCCATTTTGCCCCGTTCTCACACTGGTTCATCGTCACAGATTGTGACAAGATTGTACATTATCATGTATAAATATGATAGTATCCCACCACCCTTCAACCATCTCACTTGAGTTTTTGACGTTTTACTATCCTTCATCGGATTTGATAAATCATACATTCACTCTCCCAGTATTATACACATTACTATCATATGGTCCACCCATTTAATAGGACCGGGCCATTCTTTTCCTTACGCTTGCCTCACACCTGCTCTAGGCACTGATATATAATATTTCTATTTATTATCTATTATGATATTCTAGTCCTTAGCTATTTACCTTATTTACATCACTTTCATGACAGTAATTTCCACTTTAACCAATATTTTATGTTCCCTGTAAGATCGGTATACTGAACACCCAATTACAATATTACTTACATATATACGCATATAATTGTGTACCTGTGGTTGCTGGGCAACCTGTAATTGCTCTGTGTAATGTAATATCTTGTGTTCCCTGTAAGATCGTTATACTGATCACCTTATTACAATAGTACTTACAGATACACATACGATTGTGTACCTCTGGTTGTTTATTTGCTCTGTGTAATCTATTGAGCATGACACAGCATTCGCGCCCCCCTATACGACCAATTCCCAGATAGTACTTTTTTGAGCTAATCAGGATTTTCTTTAGACTATGACGTATATTTATGTTTAGCCAATATAAGCCTGGAGAGGAGGCGGCCGACCCACCTTTGATAAAGCCGTAGAGCGAAACATGTCTGGGGGAGCAGGGACGTAGCAGTCTCTCTCATTATCTTTTTTAACTTGCAGTTGTAGAATATCCTGTGCACTAAGTTAAAATTATTTGTTGCTGTAATTTAATCTGTTTATTGGCAGACAAATGGTGTTCTTAATATCTCATCCTGGTTGCGGTAATTTTTTACTTTAAAGTATTGGCGAGTCACTAGTTACTCGTAGCTGTGCCTAGCTGAGCAGACCTACTTAGTGTAATGTAATATACTGTATGGTTGGCAGACAATTGTTGTTGCCGTTAGAGAAAGTTAGCGTGTTCAGTTTTACGTACTTAACTGATATTGGTAACCTCAATTTGGAGTTCATTATTATACTGGCCTTATTAATATTTTACTAATTATATACAATCACGTAATTATGCCACATTAATAACCATCATAGTATGGGAAATTGATACGCTAGTCCTACAAGTCCAACTGTTGTAATATTTTGTACCACAAGCCTAACAGTGGTAATACTTTATGATGAGCCTGCTCACATATACAGTAGCGATATAGTCAATATCGATATAAACATTTATCTGCTTCGATATGCCCATTGAGGTTGCCTATGCACAACACTGTGGCTTATTGTACTCCTGATCATTACTACTAATACTGTATATCTAGATAACTGTCATTATCACTGGAAGACAGGTTATTTAATCAGATAAAGACAACTAGTAATTAATCTTAATGCACCAGTTGTGCATTTTTGCTACTATGTTGAAATCTCCAATACCACTTACCATTTAGACTTGGTATGCATTTTTCTTGCAATTAAGTATCCCACCTCACTTGTTGGATTCTATGCAGTTATATGAATATTACTTTAAGAAGCGCAGTTTCAAGTCTTGGATCTGGTTATGTATAATATACGTGATTTCCTATACATTTTATGACCAATAAGTGACTTCCGCACTACTTTATTTCAGTATAATACAGTGGCACGCCCCTCCCTATTTTGGGAAGGTAATTTGCATAGTTTGAAACTCCATATATGAGACATAAACATACTGGCTGTTTTCTAACTCCACAATATTAAATGAGATACATTTCAATAACTGGTGATACAGCAACTCTGTGATTATTGCACAAGATAGTCCTACTCTGTGTTTTTATGTTCAATTTAATTTTTTATTTTTCTTGACAATAAAAGTTAAGTTTTAACCCCTTCATCCGGAGAAGAATTATAATACATTTTTCTCCACTGTTTTATTTACCTTCATATAGTGTCGCCCAGTGCTATTCAGGCACATACTCTACCAGTGGTTCACTGGTCCCTGTATTTATATATACCTGTATATATATACATAGTATATATACATAGTATATATATATATATATATATATATATATATATATATATATATATATATATATATATATATATATATATATATATGTGTGTGTGTGTGTGTTTTTAACATTTTATAGGCACAAGGTCCTACTTAGCATGTTCAAAGTATATACATACTGTATATGAGTCTGTGATTGGTTGATAGCTTTCACATACTACAGGAATATAAGCAGGAATATGGAAGACATTTTGAAACTTTGAAAATCTGCTGCTCATTTGAAATTTAATGTAATTGTTAATACATTATCTTTTTAGTATACATTTGATGTTTATGATATTCTGCTGTATTTAATGGTTCTTTAAAGATAATTTATATATAGCATATTTACGTCTCAAAATTCCTTAATGGGTCAACAATGTATAATAACATCTTAACAGTAAATACCCTTCTGAATCAATTAAGTACAGCTGCAGTTTTATTTCAGGCTGCTATGTCTATTTTAGAACTAATTATAATTTGTGTGGCTTGGATAAGGAAAGTCCCTGTTATTTTATACATATTAACACAAAGTGTCACAGTGTTTTGATATATAACAAATAATACTATCTTATATGTAATCTGTTTAAGTGTGTTCAGAACATTTTTCTTTCTTTAAACTATACAAAGACCTATACAAAGACCCTAAAAGCCAGACAACAATCATTTTGGATAAATTAGTAATAAATGTTTTAAAATATTGCAAATGAAATACAAGAACTTCTCCAAATGCTATGGTCTGGAAGTTCCCTTGTTTTAGTTTATGTTACTTTTTGTTTTTTTTATTTACTTTAAAAATTACAATTTGTTTCTAACAAAACATTTTAAATTAAGTTCCCCTTTTAGAGACATACCACAAATACACTCTAAAGTATCAATGGCACACAATCCAAACAGAATTTCTATGAAAACTGCATGCTGAGTTTTCATTAGTAGCCCAAATTAAATCCCATTCTAAATGGTTTGAAAGACAGCTATAACCCTTGTATCTTAAAGGGACAGTATACACCAATTCTCATATAACTGCATGTAATAGACACTACTATAAAGAAGAATATGCACTGATACTGATATAAAAATCTAAATTTTTAGGGCTTGGTTAAGAGTCTGAAAATCAGCACAATGTTTTTTCAAAATAAGCAATACTATACATTTTTACAATAACATCCACAAATGGGCTATACAAATGGTTCCTCTACAAAATGTATATGCAAAGAAAGTTCTAGTGTACAATGTCCCTTTAAAAAAACTATTAAAAACAAGGGCACTTTCATTTATTAAAATTGACACGTCAGCCGTTTTTTAAAAATATATTTACCTTTTCTTCTTGAAGCCGCTCCAGTGCTTCACCAGCCCATCGGAAGCATCTTCATACGTCAGCAATGACGATTCCGGCATCCTCCAATCACGGCTTCCCCCAGGGTAATCATTTCCTGAGGCAACGCCGTGATTGGAGGAAGCTGGTTTTGTCATTGCTGGGTAAGTAAACCGCGAAGAAGCAGGCAGGGCATCGTTTGAGAACGGCAATCCGGCATTTCAGAAGAACAAGGTAAGTATTTTTAAAATACGGTGCTATGTCAATTTTCATGAATGAAAGTGACCCTGTTTTTAATAGTTTTTTTAAAAAACGGGCACTTTCACATGAAAATTGGCCTTCACTTTAAGCTTTTCAAACACATTCAATTACAACAAAAACATCTCCTACAGCATGCATGATGACAATTTGACACAGGTTTTAAAACAACTAAAAAGTCCTTTTCTTGAAGCTGTACAAAGAGGTTTTAGGCTTTTCAAACATATACATCCTGGAACTGTTGAAAACACATTTATGCTTTTTCCAAGTGGTGTATCTTGGCTGTTTAAGTTCTTGCACATGCTCACATTAAATGTTATTAAAAATATTTTTAATACACATTTTGTGATATAATAGTGGAACAAATGTGAAGTACTGTTGCTTGGAAGTTATTTCTTTTATTTAAGTTGCTATATTTTTCAAAAAGAATCATTTGGATTTTTAGCTCTGTCCTGCACTTGCAAGCGTGTTTTCAGAATCTCGCTAAAACCCATATTTTTCCTATGAGGCAAAATAGTTCTTGACAATCACAATCCATTTTGAGTGACGTTTCAACACCTTTATGAGGCCTGTTTTGATTTTTCAGATTTGACACCTCAAGGTACTTTATAAGTCATTGAAAAGGCATTTTGGACATATTTGCAATTTTTTCATGGCTTTTTAGAAACAGTCTATTATTTTACACATGTGCAAGATAATTTGAAATGGCCACAGGAGATATTGTAGAGGTGTAATAGTATACATGGTATCAATTCATTAAAGCGCTATTCATCACTATTGTAGACACTGTATACAGTGGACATGGCACACATTTACATATATAGGTATATTCATTATTATTATTATTATCATTTATTTGTAGAGTGCCAACAGATTCTGCAGTGCATATTTATGTATAGTATGTTATATCCTGTTCAGCTAAGGGGATCTGCAGTAAAGTCACAACTGCACTGCCATGTTTGTCACTAACAGTACTGGTGTCATCAAAACCGAGCTTTTAAAATGGGATCTTGCAATTGCAACTTTAATAAGAACTTATTGTAATCTGCTACCATCTGTAGCACTGCTAAACCATCTAAATGCATGATGGGCAGGCTTGGCACCATTTTTTTATATGGTCACTTTTAAACCTTTCAAAGTATTACTTTTTTTACAATTTGTATTCATTGTTTGTTAAAGCATCACTTTTAATTTTGGCGTGATCTAAAAACAAGATGGCAGCTAGGGGCTTCTATGGATAGGACTTATAATATATAATTATACAAGATTGAAGCCTGAACCCTCTACATTGCAACATTGTATCTGTCCTGGAGACCTTCAAACAAGATTGTGCCTTTGTAACTGGATTTTTATAGGGGACACACCAAGTTGCACGCTCACGACAGTGTGTTTCAAAATGCTTCTGCCCACATTATTGAACTCACTGTCATGAAGGCGGGTCCCAGTTTGCAAGTCGAATAATTTGTGGGTCATCATTATTCGTATCTATTTACTATATATACTTGGCATTTTTCTGAATTACTTATGCCTATCTAAACGTAACACTAAGGGGTAGATCACAAGTGGGGCACTATTTTAATGTGCGCCCCTAAAGGTGCAAATTTGCCCCTTTACAGGCGCACATTAATAACCAGCCATTACAAGTCGCTGGTTAATGCTCCCGCAAACTTAGAGTTATTAACCACAGGTAAGACCTCTGGTTAATTAAAAAATATGTCCCCCAATTCCCCCAAAAATAAAGTGGACAGTTGTTTTATATAAATAAAAAATCTGACCATTTTATAAGAAAAACTGCATAAAGTAGTTATAAGGGGTTAAAGTGAGGGTATGTGGGGTGCTAGAAAAAAAACGGCAATAAAAAGTGCCTTTACATAGAGGTGAATTGGGACTGTGTTTTCACTGTAAATATGTATATGCTATGTATATGCTATATATATTTATGTGTTAAAGGGACAGTCTACACCATGGTCATCTTAAAGTCTTACCTTAGATTAAGCTGTAAATAGTATCCTGCACCTTTTCTATATCATGCAGGAGGTATGGTAAAAAAGTTATTATAAAATGAATATTGTTTATGGCCACTTTGAAATGGCTGCCAAGCTCCACCCACTGATGACATCATGATCTGGGCTGCTTATGGCATGCAATCACAAAAGGCTCATTAGTTGAATTCAACAGACTGTCAATGCTATTCAGCAGAGTGCTTAGATGTAGCCCAGATTGTGATGTCATCAGTGGGTGGAGCTTGGCAGGCATTTCAAACTGGCCAGAAACAATATTCATTTTAAAATAACTTTTTTACTGTTCCTGCTGCACAATATAGAAAGGGTGCAGGATATTTGCAGCTTAATCTAAAGTAAGAATTTAAGATGACTAAGGTGTAGACTGTCCCTTTAATATGTATAAATATATACATATATATTTTTAATATGCTGCCCAACGTTGTGCGAATTACTCTCTATGCTGTGCTATTTGCTTTACTGTCTCTTAAGGCATGAGAACGAGGCTCTGATTGGAGCCTATGGAATTGCGTTCTTGTGCATTGGAATTACTGTGTGGAGTGCAAATATTGTACTCACGAAAGCGCCATTTTGCACTCCACTCGTAATCTAGGCCTAAAAATACACCCCATCTCACTTTAACTGCACATGCACCATAAACTACTCGTGCTTGCAAGCTATGTAGAATCTGTTGCATCAGAAAAGGAGTGGGTTCATTTAAACCTCACCAGTATAAAAATAACTAATAAAACCAACTGACTAATAAGATTAACACACTGCTTGCTGTAACCTTCCATCCTTCCACCTTAATCTTGTGATAAACTCCATTTATTTGCTTTTGTTTTTCAGATACAGTATAGTATGTCATGCTTAAGTGTACACAGAACTTCTTAAAATGTTTCAGTATAACTTTTTATTTTATCAGCTGAATCACAAATACTTGCAGCTATAAACAACTGGGTATAACAAAATACACGGCAATCGGTGCTTACCCAAACAGTGCTCAAATGCCGGCTTCTTCTGCGTATCTTCGGCGTTGCTTCAGCGTGTGCACCAGTCCAACAACTCCCCCACGATCCTCCACAGGAGCCAGGAAGTGCGTCTCTGTATCAGACGCCACAGGAACAAACACTGAGTAAAACAGTTCCGGCTAACTAGGAAGACGCTCCAAGCAGATGTGAATAAATTCAAAAGTATTCTTTATTTAAAGCACTGTGCACTAAAAACACCGCTTGCCGTGTATTTTGTTATTGCCTGTCTGTTTTATAGCGGTAGCTCTCCTGTGCTCTTATGCGAGTGGGCTGAATATTTAGCGTTTGTATTAAGGAGAGTTTTTGTGACTTGTGCGGTGCTGAAGATACAACCCCAGGTACTACTTTGAATGTCATATATTATCTATTTGGACTGTTACACATCAATATTGGTGTTGCACTGTGCACTTTTGACTGGACTGGACTTTAGCTATGTCTGAGACACAGGATTGTTTTGTACTAATAGACTTGGAAGCCACTTTGTATCACTATGAAGAGGACTTGGATTACCTCTCTAATGATAATGAAAATACCATTGATAGCCTCTTTTTCCATATCGATGAGCTTCGTAGAAAAGATATAAAATTAGACCTGGACATTAAGGCTTTTCTACTATACAAAAAATATCAACGTATTCCAAGAGGCCTAAGGATAAGGAAATTTCCATCCTTCACAGTTAACGATTCAGACTTTATATTAAAGTGGAATAAGATTCTAAATGATTGTTCATTCGCTTTGATGGACCTTCTTATAGAATTTAAAAAACAACAGAGACAAGAACTTATCACTTTAATTAAAGCAATACAAACTGACCTACAAAACCTACAGACTGACCCTGTATTCAAAGAATATGACACCAAATTTGAAGCTAATATGCTAAAGTTTTCCAAAGAATTGTGGGACTTCAAGAAAACTAAATTGTCACATGATAAAAGAGACTATGAATCAAATAGGGTGTATAGGTGGTCTGCAGCACCTCACAAAACTCAGGGTGATAAACGTACCTTTAATAAAAGAAATTAAAATAAATCAGCTAAGAAAGTAAGATTTGCTGAGACAGAATATGATCAGGATACCACCGACCATGAGTCTAATGGGGAGGGAGCTGCTGAGGTCAGAATAACATCAGTATTAGATATTCCTAGTGTTGAGGTGAAAGGGGCTTCAAAAAACGAAGTGGGTTTAGATGTCAGACCAAAAAGAAAAAAACAAGAAGGGGTAGTAGAGGAAGAAAAAGAAAAGAGAGTAAGGACATATCATATGAGAACAAATCGGACTCAGGTCCGCAAGTATGTTTAAAAAATGTAATTAATTTGTCACAGTATGAACTTAACCAGTATGAAAAGGAGGTTTTGAGTAAGGGTTTGAATTTTTCTCCGACTACCCACTTTAGCCTCTTTGACACCATCTTAGATGTAAACAGTTTTGTGAGAAAACTCACATTGAAAAAACATTTTTTTGTTGAGGATGGTAGTGTGGAGGAAACTGTGGGTATAGCGGATGATTTGGTTAGGTCTGGCTCTGATGGTGCATCTAATGCACTGAATTTTGATGATCAATGCACACTTACTGAGTTAATGCAATTGATGGATGATAATATGGGTGACAATACTGCACAGGGAGATGCACATCCCGAGGTGAGACTAAAAAGAAAAAGCAATTTTTACCCTATACATACTAGGGGTAAAAATATAGATATTTTTCAAAGAACAATTGAGAAAAAATTGATAGCTTTGTTTTTTTTCAAAGTTGAATCTAGTAAGAAGAAAAAATCAAATAGGTTTAATAAAAATCTCAGTGACAAACATTTCAAGGCCTTGGCATCCCTAAAAGAAAACCACAATATAGTCATTAAGGCATCTGAAAAAGGTGGGAATGTCGTTGTTATGGACAGGGAGTACTACCTTTTTGAGGCCAAACGACAACTTAGGGATGCTGAGGTCTATGAAAAACTGGATTCTGATCCTACTTTGTGTTTGGAAGGAGATTGGAGAGGGTATTACTGTTGGGAAAACAAATAGGTTTGATAAAGGATTCTCAAATGGATTACCTATTAAAACAAAACCCAAGGGTACCCATCTTCTATTTCCTCCCAAAGTTACATAAGGACGAAGTCCACCCCCCTGGCAGACCCATCATATCAGGGGTGGGCTCTCTTTTGGAGCCCACCTCTGAGTTGGTGGATATATTTCTGCAACCCCTGGTGGGAGATTTGACTAGCTACATCAAAGATTCCACACAGGTGCTATGTGCCATGCAATCCATACAATGGAAACCATCTTATCGGTTTATAACAGTGGATGTATCATCACTGTATACATCGATCCCCCATCATTTGGGATTGCAATCTATTTCACACATTCTGGACAGAATGTCGAATTATTCTGAAGACTACAAACATTTTCTTATTTGTGTCATTGAATTTCTTCTTTCCCATAATTATTTTTTGTTTGAGGGATCTTACTATCTGCAGAGACGTGGAACGGCCATGGGGGCAAAGTTTGCCCCCTCCTAGGCCAATCTCTATATGGGATGGTGGGAGCTGTTCCACGTCTATGCAGATAGTAACCCCTTCCGTCATCATATAGTTTACTTCGGTCGCTATATAGATGACTTATTATTTATATGGGATGGAGATGAGAAATCAGCAGTTTCCTTTTTTGATTATTTAAATTGCAATAATTCTAATTTGTTTTTTGTGGGGGTTCAGGACCCTCTAAAATACAGTTTCTTGATATTGAGTTAACAATTGAAGGAGATAGCATTGTTACCAATTTGTATCGTAAACCCACCAGTGGGAATACAATTCTCAATTACAAATCTTGTCATCCAAAACACGTTTTGAATGCTATTCCCAAAAGTCAATTCATTCAGACAAAACATATTTGTTCGAATGAATCTTTGTATCAGCAACAAAGTAAAAAATTGCATGACAGACTTCTTGAAAGAGGGTATAAGGATGCCCTTCTACTAAATACAAAAGAGATAGTCGATGCTATACCACGAGAGGACCTCCTCTTATATAGGAAAGTTGAAAGAGAAGGAAAGGCTAAGGATGTCTGTAAAAACATTATTTTCAGTACTCCATACAGTCTGGAGTTTAAACAAGTTTGTGACATCATCCGTGAAAGCCTTCCGATTCTCCATACTGATACAGTATTAGAAAAAGTAGTGGCAGAGGGTATAAAATTTGTACCTAAAAAAGCCATGACTACAAGAGATTATGTAGCCCCCTCTTCCCTGCCAGACAGGAAGACACAATCTTGGTTGAAACCTAGGATGGGTTTCTATAGATGTAGGGCCACCAGATGTAAAACATGTGATTATGTAACGGAGGGGGACAGTTTTATGTCCCACAGTACTAACAAAGAATATAAAATTAAATTTAGACTAAATTGTAATTCCACACATATAGTCTATCTTATGACGTGTAAAGAATGTAAAATACAATATTTGGGAAAAACCAAGAGGAAGTTAAGAGATCGGGTGTTGGAGCACATCAGGGACATTGAGGACCCTGATGTGTTCACCTCTGTTGCCACCCATTTTAAATTTGAACATTTGGGAAATTCTAGCCTGGCTAATTTCCAAGCAATTGATCACGTTCCTTTCTCCAAGAGAGGTGGGGACAGAGAATATTATTTAAGCAAAAAGGAGGTTAGATGGATTTTTCATCTTAACACTAGGACCCCTCTCGGCTTGAATGTTGAAGCCGATGTCAATCTTTTTGTTTAAATAATCACAATAAATTTTTGGGATTTGGAGTATTATGGCAATTAGGTTAACATTTGAATTAAAATTAAATTTAAGTTGAATGAAATAATAGTATCAACATTAAATGATATCTTATTTGCCCCTTTTCTGCCAGTTATTGTTCATAAAAATTATAAAAATTAAAAATTAAAAATTAGAAACTAAAAATTTGAGATTTAATCTTTATAATAATGTTATAAAAAAGATTCTTTATACTTACTCTTATATCTTACATTTTTTATTATTTTTTTTATTATTTTTCATTTTTTATTTTTTTTATTATCTATTTTGCTCCCCTTTCATGTTTGTTGTTTTTGATTATATTTATGAACTTGTATTGTTATGTGTACTTTCCTTCCTGTGTCCTGTACATTTACAGTCTATGAATTTGGGATAAATTATTTAAGGCTTTTTGAATTATTAAGTATGATACATGTGATGTTAATTGCTGAAATATATGTCCCTTTAAATAGACTACAGGCAGTTGCATGTGCTAAGCAGTGATCAAGTGCGGTGGACCCGCATGAAACGCGTCTGCTGTTGCTGCCTTTTTGTGACCACTACTTGACCTTGGTGGTGGTCATTTTGCTATTGTCCGCTCTTTGTTTTTAGTGCACAGTGCTTTAAATAAAGAATACTTTTGAATTTATTCACATCTGCTTGGAGCGTCTTCCTAGTTAGCCGGAACTGTTTTACTCAATAAACAACTGGGTACCTCCGCAAAGAGGGTCCTTCCTATACCTGGAACCTGACGCTTTGGAGCAGGGAGAAGTTATTATAGCAGAGCCCACCCAAATGACCAGACAAAACCAGTATTCAGGTGGAACAAGAACATGTTTTATTGTGAAAATACACACACTAATATACACCCAGTTCAACTTGATAAGGGCCTTATTAGACCCCTAGATCTCCCACCATTCCCGCCCATCCAGACAGTCCGGCCCCTCCATAGGAGCCACAGTCCCATAGAATCCCCACAGTACCTTGGTTGCGGTTTCAGGTTGATTCCGGGGTAGTAGGGGGTGTGGGTAGCCCTTGCAGCCTGATATTCATGACAGTGCTCCCCTGAAAAGTTCGACAGACCCAGCTAGATCCACACACCGGTCGGCCTGGGGCTGTCCGGGGAGCTATTCCAATTCAGTTTGCCGGGAAAAACCATCAGCGTTCTCATTATTCTTTCCCGGCCGGTATTGGATACTGAAGTTGAAAGGCTGCAAGGCTAAACTCCACCGCAACAGATGTCCATTCCCCCCCAAAACTCGGTTGAGCCATACCAGGGGGTTGTGATGGGTGAGGATGGTGAAGACCCTTCCATAGTGCTATAGCTGTAGGCCCACACCAGGGCCAGGCACTCCTTCTCTACTGCCACGTAGCCTACTTCTCTGGGCAATAGCTAGCTTCCTGCTGATGTAGGCTACTGGGTGCTCACAACCCCCTTCGTCCACCTGGCTTAGTACTGCTCCCAACCTGAACATGCAGGTATCTGTATGGACACAAAAACGTTTGGATGGGTTAGGAGCAGCCAGGATGGAGGCCGACATTAGGGCTGTCATAAGGCTGTTTCACACTCCGGGGACCACAGTACTTGTTTGGGTAAATGTTTGCAGGTCAGGTCGGTCAGGGGCTTGGCCAGGGCACTATAGTTAGGGACAAATTTACAGTAGTACCCTGCCATCCATAGAAAAGTTTGGACTTTGGTCTTGGTCTTGGGGGTGGGCCAGTTGGCGACTGCCTTAATCTTGGCCAGTTTTGGCTGCTGCATCCTGCAGCCTTCCCGGTGCCGAAGATACTGGACCTCCGAGCGCCCTATCATACACTTGTCTGGCTTGAGGGTCAGACATGCAGCCCTGATGCGGTCCAGGATGGTATCCAGATGAACCAGGTGGTCCTCCCAGGTTTCGCTATAGTTTGCTATGTCATCCAGGTAAGCGCAAGCATAATCCTGGAGTCCATCAAGAAGGTGGTCTACCATCCTCTGGAAGGTCGCCGGAGCATTCTTCATCCCAAACAGCATTACCTTAAACTGGTATAGGCCGAATGGGGTGATGAAGGCCTATATTGGAATAGATTCCAGCTCCAGGGGGATTTGCCAATACCCCTTGCAGAGGTCTAGGGTGGTCAGGAAGTTTCAAGGAGGCGGTCTACCATCCTCTGGAAGGTCGCCAGAGCATTCTTCATCCCAAATGTCATGACCCCTAACTGGTATAGGCCGAATGGGGTGATGAAGGCAGACTTTGGAATAGAATCCGGCTCCAGGGGGATTTGTCAATACCCCTTGCAGAGGTCTAGGGTGGTCAGGAAGTTTCCCTGAGCAATGCAGTCTAGGAGGTCATCCACCCAGGGCATGGGGTAGTCATCGATCGTGGTCCTATCATTGAGCCTACGATAGTCTACACAGAATTGGGTGGTTCCATCCCACTTGGGGACCAGGACTACCGGGGAAACCCATGGACTGTTGGACGGCTCAATCATGCCTAAGTCCAGCATCTTCCTGAGCTCGTTGTGCACACTGTCTCTGACTGATTCAGGGACCGGGTACACCGGCTGCTGGAGGGGTGCCTGCCCCTTGGTCTCCACTCGGTGCCCTGCTACAATGGTGTACCCAGGGTCAGTAGAGAACATGTCTTGTTGGCCCTCTAAGATCTGCCTGACGTGCTCTTTCTGCTCAGTCACTAGCCTCTCGTACAGCTTTACGTCCCTTACCCCTGTGGGCGTCCTATTCCACTTGGGTAGTTCCGGCATGGGGAGACCCTCTGAGTCCTCCATGGCCGGAATGCATATGGTGGCTATCTCCTCCTGCCTCTCCTGGTAAGCCTTCAGCATGTTCACATGAAAGGTCCGGCGGATCTGTTCAACTGAGCATTTGGCTACCAGGTAGGTTGTGTCGCAGAGCTGTTCTACCACTCGCCAGGATGCCTGTAGCTTGTGTGTTTTGACAGGACCTTTTGCCCTATATCTAAAGTGCGGTTATGCACATTTTGGTCCTACCACCACTTCTACTTCTGTTGGGTTACCTGAAGGTTCTCTCTCACTCTAGTGGCGAGGTCCTTCAGTCGATCCCGGAAATCTAAGACATACCCCACTATGGAGTATCCTTACTCCCCAACTGATCCTTCCCAGTGGGCTCTAAGCAAGTCTAGGGGCCCCCTCACCCTCTGGCCATACACTAGTTCAAAGGGGGAGAACCCAGTGGATTCCTGAGGCACCTCTCGGTATGCAAACAGGAGGTGCAGCAGGTATCTCTCAGTCTTTGTGAGAGGCCAAGAACATCTCAAGCAGTTGCTTCAAGGTCCTGTTCAACCTCTTGCACAACCCATTAGTCTGGGGGTGGTATGGAGAACTCGACAGGGGTCTTATACCGCAGAGCCACCATAGCTGCTGAGTGAGCTCAGCAGTGAACTGGGTCCCTTTGTTAGGGGAAGTTTAGACTTTTTAATAATGGAGTGAAACTTAGGTTTCAAATGGATCTCAGCTACAGACTAAAAGTGCTCTGTACCTTTAAATATTGTTTTGTAACACTGTCAGTTTTACAACTCCTATGGAAATTAGTGAGTTGTGGTATGTGACAGTGTAATTGCTGAATGGTAGTTTTTGATGCTTGACGTAATATAAACAAGCAGCTTTAGTTATGGTAAAATTCCTGATTGTTTGAGCAACAGCAGAGAGTCTGTATAGATCTGGTTGAATATAAACTGCTCTGGGAAATGCTCTGTTCAATTTAGGCATAGAGTGCACGACATGTCAACAGAGTGAACGTATTTTGTTTCAACTGAGAGTGACAAAGCTCGGCAACTTTGTATCTGTTGTTTGTAGAGTTTACTGTTGCTGCATCTGTGATTGATGGCTGACATCACTCAGGGGCGTGGTGCGTATAGTGAAATTCAGGTTTAGGGTCTGTGGAATGAACGTGAGTGGACTTTACTACCAAGCTGGATGAAGTTAGGTGGTCTTCCTCTGTGCTAAGTAGCTCTTGAGAAGGGAGTATTATAGCTGAGTAGCAGGTAAAGAAAGTAACGGTCTCGCCGAAACCGGAAGTGTCAGCCTGTCAGCTTTGTTTAGATACGAACCCAAAGTTTACAACTATACTGCTTAGTTGAATGATGAGGTAGAGACAGTAGATAATTTCCAAACAGGGAATAGTAATCCTTTGACTTGGTTTCAGCTTTAGTCTGAGCTAATGAACTCTGTAGCAGGAATTTGTTTTGTTGAGAAGGAGTTTAGGATCTAGTAGTATACACTCTCCTAGTCAAAATACTTAGCACCAGGTGAGAGGTGCACAGGTGTTAAGAAGGGAAGTTGGGAGGGGTTTAGTGATGTTAGAGCAGGAATCCTGACATGACCCCCTCCCCAAGGAAGCGGTACCACAGCTTATGGACCAGGATGGTCAGGGTTACGTCAATGATAAACTGAGAGCAGTTTCGGGGCATGTATATTGTAAGCCGGTTCCCAAGTGTCTTCCTCAGGTAGGTATCCTTTCCATCAGACAATCTATTGGAGTTCACCATGGACTATTCAGGAGTCGAGTAAGGAATCAACCTCATATTCATCTGTATCAAAGATATTACCTTTTGGGGGAGAACAACTCCTGGTTGTCTCATTGCTGAGTAGGGTTTTAGAAGTGAGACATGGAAGGTTGGGTGAATCTTCAATGATGGAGGTAATTCCAAAGTTAGGGCATTTGGATTGATCACCTTTTTTACGGGGAATTGTCCTATAAACAGCCCACCAAGTTTTTTACTAGGTATCTGAAGTCTGAGTTTTTTTGTGGATAACCAGACTAAATCTCCTGGTGTATATTGTGGAGGAGTGCATCTTCTAAGATCATAGTATTTCTTTTGGGTTTGTTGGGAAGATAGAATATTTTCCTTTAGGTCATTGAAGATCTGTTTCAGTTTAGTAGAAAGATCAACTGCAGTTGGGCAGCTGGTGGTACTATTGGATCCCTTTATGGTAAATGGGATGGAAGTAGGATGAAATCCGTAATTGGCATGAAAAGGTGCCATCCTTGAGTATGAGTTGAGAGAATCATTGAAAGCAAACTCAGCCATAGGTAAGTATTGCAACCATTCTGTTTGTTGATAAGAACAATAGCAACGGATTTATTACTCCAGGTACTGGTTTAGGCGTTCGGCCTGTCCATTAGTCTGGGGATGGAAAGAAGTCGTGAATCTATGAGCAATCATTAGTTGATGACACAAAGCTTTCCAGAACCTGGAGGTAAACTGAGTACCTCGGTCGGATGTTAAGGTAGAAGGGAGTCCGTGTAATTTCACCACATTAGCAAGGAATAATTGAGCAGTCTCAGTGGCAGTGGGGAGTTTGTAGCAGGGTATAAAATGAGCCATCTTTGTTAGAATGTCAATTACTACCAGGATGGTATTCATATTCGATGAAGGTGGTAACTCAACAATGAAATCTAATGACAGATGTTGCCATGGTCGTTCCGGGACTGGCATAGGAATTAGAAGTCCGTATGGTTTTTTTTTTTTTCAGGTTTCGAAATAGCACAAATGGTACACAATTGTACATAGTCCTGGACACTTTTCCTCATAGATGGCCACCAATAATGCCTGGTTAAATGTTCTAAAGTTCTGAGTATCCCCGGATGTCCAGAGAGGGGTGAATCATGATGAGTCTTTAGTAGAAAGGGTCTTAATGTCTCTGGAATGTATATTTTATCACCATGATAATATAAGCCATCTTCTTTTTTGGTGAGAACAGAGGAAGGTAGCTGGATGTCAGATAAAGGTAGTGGTAACTCCTAGGAATTTGTCGGAAGGGATGATATCAGATTTAGACGAAGTGCTATAAGGTTTTGGATCTTTTCGGGAGAGAGCATCTGCTTTGCCATTCTTGCAGGAAGGTCTGTAAATAATATGGAAATTAAAGCGAGTGAAGAATAGACTCCAGCGAACCTGGCAGGATGACAAAGTCTTATTGGATTGTTAAAATTCTAGGTTTTTGTGATCGGTGTAGATAATGATCGGCAGTGGAGTCCCTTCCAAGAGATGTCTCCAATGTTCAAGAGCTCGTTTTATTGCTAGAAGTTCCTTTTCTCCATTGCATAATTGATTTCCGCTGGAGCTAAAACTTTAGATAAGAATGTGATGGGATGTAAGGGTTCAGTTAAAGGGACACTCAGGTTTAATTACATTTCCATGATTCAGATACAGCATGTCATTTTAAACAACTTTCCAATTTACTTCCATTACAAAAATGTGCACAGTCTTTTATATTTACACTTTTTGAGTCACCAGCTCCTACTGAGCATGTGCAAGAACTCACAGACTATACGTATATGCATTTGTGATTGGCTGATTGCTATCACATGGTACAGGGGGAGGGGAAATAGACATAACTTTGAAATGTGTTAGAAAATAATCTACTACTCATTTGAAATTCAGACTAAGTGCTATTGCATTGTCTTGTTATCTTGCATTTGTTGATTATGCAAATCTACTGTGTTTACTGTTCCTTTAAGTTGGTTCTCTGGGATAATACAGCTCCAATAGCATAGTCAGATGAATCTACTTCCAAGGTATTTTGTAAATTTGGATCAGGAAACCTTAAAATAGGTGCGCTGGTAAATTCGTTTTGAGTAGATCGAATGCTTTAGCAGCTTCAGTATTCCAATGGAATACTTTAGATGAGCTGGTGAGTAGGGTCAATGGCTTTGCTATCTTAGAGAAGTCTTTGATAAACTTCCTATAGTAATTGGAAAAACCAAGGAAGCATTGCAATTCTATCTTGGTTGTTGGATAAGGTCAGTCCTTTACAGTATTAATCTTATTATCTTGCATACTGCTGCTGGTGGGTGTAATATGGTAACCCAGGAATGATATTTCGGTGGTGTGGAATTTGCATTTCTCCGTTTTAGCATACAGTCGATGTGTTCTGAGTCTGGAGAGTACCCAACGAACATGTTTAACATGTTCTTCATAGGAGCTGGAGTAAATAAGGATGTCATAGCACCAGTAAACCGTTCTATGAGTTCTGGGATGAGAGGGAGCAGATAATGATTCTTTATGGTCCTTTTGTTTAATTCTCAATAGTCTATGATAGGCCGTAAAGAATCATCTTTGTTTTTTATGAAAAACATGCCAGCACCCGCTGAAGAGGTGGAAGGCCTGATGAATTCTTTACGGAGGTTCTCTTCCAAGTAGGCTTTGAGATGGTCAAGCTCTGGCTGACTTAAAGGGTACAGATGCCCATAAGGAATGATTGATCCAGGTTTTAGGTCAATCGGGCAAACATAAACCCGGTGAGGTAGTAAACTTTCTGCCTCTTTTTTGCTAGAAACATCAGAAAAGTCACGGTATTCTTCAGGGAGTGCCTGTACTGTTTCTGGAATTTTTCGTAGAACTTGGGATGAGAGGTATGAGCGCTGGCAGTCTGAGGAGGTGAAGGTGATCTCTGAAGTTCTCCAATTGATAGTAGGTTGGTGTTTTTGTAGCCAGGTAATACCTAATACAACAGGGAAAAGAGGAAAAGGTAAAACATCAAACTCTATAAATTCTGTATGACCTGATGGGGTCTGAACTTGTATTGGTATGGTTTGGTGGGTGATTGGTCCAGTGGAGAGAGAAGTTCCATCAATAATTGAGACAGCTATGGTTTTTAACACAGTGGGAATTTTATTTTGTATTACAACAGCACTATTAATAAAACTGCCATAGGCTCCTGAATCCAGTATAGGTTCAGTGCAGAGGCTGGCTCATTCCCACTGTAAAAACAGAGAAAGAATACATTAAGAAGGATTAATTCTGAAGGTGTGAGACACATTAATTTTGTTTAACTCACATTTTTTCGATCTCTGAAGAATTGGGCAATCCTTTACGGTATGGGTAGGGTTGGCACAATACATACATAACTGGTTTGCTCTGCGATGATTGCGTTCTTCTATGGTTAATGGACCCCTGGCGAGGCCTATCTCCATAGGCTCTGCTGTTGATCAAGTTGTTGCAGGCGAACTTGAGGTGGCAGAATAGGTTTGGGGTGCTGGTTCTGTATGGTAACGTTCTGTACGCCTTTCTCTTAATCTACGGTCGATTTGGATTACCAACTTCATGAGTAATTCCAAAGTCTTTGGGAGATCTGTGCGAACCAACTCATCTTTGATGTTGTCTGCTAAACCATGCCGAAATTGATTCCTCAGTGAGATAGGGTTCCACTGAGAGTCTGTGGCATATTGCTTGAACTCAGATATGTAGTCCTCGACTGGTCGCTTCCCCTGTCTCAGATTGCGCATAGAGGCTTCTGCTGTTAACTGCACATTAGTATCCATGTATAATCCATCCATGGTGTTCAAGAACACATCCATAGATCACAAAATAGGGTCATCATTTTCGACGAAAGAATCTGCCCATACCCTGGGTTCAGCTCTTAAAGGGACATAATACTCATATGCTAAATCACTTGAAACTGATGCAGTATAACTGTAAAAAGCTGACAGGAAAATATCACCTGAGCATCTCTATGTAAAAAAGGAAGATATTTTACCTCACAATTTCCTCAGCTCAGCAGAGTAAGTTCTGTGTAAAAAGTTATACTGAGCTGCTCCCAGCTGCAGGTAAAAAAATAAAAAAAAATGAAGAAATGAACAGCAGCCAATCAGCATCAGCAGTGCTGAGGTCATGAACTCTTACTGTGATCTCATGAGATTTGACTTAACTCTCATGAGATTTCATAGTAAGCTTCCTTTACCTGATTGGTGAAATAATATGAGAGTGCACGATGCTAGTCCCTTCAGATGTCCCAGGACAAACACTCTAAAATGCTGCTTAGAAATCCTTTACAATGGGAGGTGGCTACTGAGGAACTTTTGAGGTAAAATATCTTTCTTTTTTACATAGAGATGTTCAGGTGATATTTTCTAGTCAGCTTTTTACAGCTATGCTGCATCACTTTCAAGTGTTTAAACATTTGGGTATTATGGCCCTTTAAGAAGGAGATTATGATTAAAACCTTGATTCTCTCTGAACTGTAAGTCTTTGGCTTTAAGTTGAAGAGTAACAAGCAGGCATTTTTAAACTGACGGTACTTTTTCCTCTCTCCTGAGAATGGTTCAGGCATAGACACTGTAGGTTCAGGTGTGGATTCTGGTAGCTGAGGTCTCTGGGACATAGAATCCCTGATTATCCTCCTAAGAGATTGATTCTCTATTTCTAGCTCTCTCAATCCTTCTCTGAATTGATCCACCCTCTGAGATAAATTATAGACTATCTGTGGCAAGTCTGTTGGAGCCATAATTTGGCTTAGTATTATGTTAGGGGCAGTTTAGACTTTTTAATAATGGAGTAAAACTTAGGTTTCAAATGGATCTCAGCTACAGACTGAAAGTGCTCTGTACCTTTAAATATTGTTTTGCAACACTGTCAGTTTTACAACTCCTATGGAAATTAGTGAGTTGTGGTATGAGACAGTGTAATTGCTGAACGGTAGGTTTTGATGCTTGACGTAATATAAGCAAGCAACTTTAGTTATGGTAAAAATCCTGATTGTTTGAGCAACAGCAGAGAGTCTGTATAGATCTGGGTGAATATAAACTGCTCTGGGAAATGCTCTGTTCAATTTAGGCATAGAGTGCATGACACGTCAACAGAGTGAACGTATTTTGTTTCAACTGAGAGTGACAAAGTTTGTTAACTTTGTATCCGTTATTTGTAGAGTTTACTGTTGCTGCATCTGTGATTGATGGCTGATGTCACTCGGGGGCATAGCGCAATTCATGTTTAGGGTCTGTGGAATGAACGTGAGTGGACTTTACTACCAAGCTGGATGAAGTTAGGTGGTCTTCCTCTGTGCTAAGTAGCTCTTGAGAAGGGAACGTTATAGCTGAGTAGCAGGTAAAGAAAACAACGGTCTCGCAGAAACCGGAAGTGACAGCCTGTCAGCTTTGTTTAGATACGAACCCAAAGTTTACAACTATACTGCTTAGTTGAATAATGAGGTAGAGGCAGTAGATAATTTCCAAACAGGGAATAGTAATCCTTTGTCTTGGTTTCAGCTTTAGTCTGAGTTAATGAACTCTGTAGGCTGTAGTAGTATACACTCTCCTAGATGAAATACTAAGCACCAGGTGAAAGGTGCACAGGTGTTAAGAAGGGAAGTTGGGAGGGGTTGGTCGGAGATCACCCTGGCAAATATCTGGAGCAGTGCATCGGCCACTGTCTCCACCTCGACATTGGACAGGGGAATTGCCTCCGGGTATTGGGTGGCATAGTCTACCACAGTCAGTATATACTTCTTCCTGGAGGGACTGGGATGGGACAAGGGGTCAATAATATCTACTGCAACCCTGCTGAAGGGTTCATCAATGATAAGGAGGGGGTGTATGCAGGCCTTTGAGTGGTCTCCCATCTTGCCTACTCTCTGGCAAATGTCACAGGTTCTACAGTACTGCCTAATGTCCCCGGTGACCCCTAGCCAGAAGAAGGTCTGGGTTAACCTGTACCGGGTCCTAGTAATCCAGCTTGGGCAATGTCATACCCTATGCATAGCAGATCGTACCAATATTTCTGGGGTACTACCAGCTAGCGCTTGGGCATCTGCCTGCCTCCCACCCTCTTGGTAACCCTGTATAGGAGTCCCCTGTCCTACTCAAAACGTTCCCCACCTAACCTACCTGGGTTGGTTCCTGCCCTAGCCTGGTAGGAAGTTAGTGTGAGGTCCCTATAGGTCTCCTGGGCGAAGTCAGTGGGGGCTGCCCAGGGAGTCGGGTCCGTTGTCGGGTTTGGTGACTTACCTGAGTCCCCAGATTGTGTGCAGTGGCCTGACGTCCAGCTTGCTGATGGGTGGTCACTGGGCAAGCATTCAGGAGTCCATCCTTTAAAAAGAAGGATGCAAGGTGCCCCAAATTGTTCCCTAGCAGCACTTCAGTAGCTAGATGGCCCATTACCCCTACTTCCACAGCACGGGATCTGGCACCCCAGTCTAGGTGCACCTGTACGGTCAGGATCCAGAGCACCTTACCCCCAGCCACACGTACTGCAAGGAACCTCCAGGTCCATTCGGAGCTGGTGACCAGGTGTGGCTGGACAAGGGTAACTGTTGCTCCGCTGTCCCGTAATCCTTGTGCCTGCCGGCTGTTGACCCAGACAGCCTGGCAGTGATGCAGGTGGTTGTCGTCTTTTGCTGCTTGTACAGGGTCCACTTCATGCAGGACCCTGACCTTCTCTTCGGCCCACTCAGCATAGTCAGCCAGGCCCTCTGATTCGAAACAGTGGGCAGTGGCTCTGGAGTGCCCTACAGAGGCTCGGGTCCATTGAGCCAGGGGGGCAATTCCTGGTTCCCACCGTTCCATGCAGACAGACAGGCGTGGTCGCCCCTTTGGGGGCAAGCAAGGGTCTTGAACCTGGGACGTCTCTTATCCTAGGCTTGTTCTCCTTCCTCTAAGCCACAGATGCTTCTCTCTATTTTTGTGTGTATGTAAGCCTTTCATTACCTTTCCTTATCCTGCCTGCAGCACTGGGACTGGATATTGCTTTGCCTGGATCAGCTGTGCTCATTTACAACCTGTCAGTCAGGTTTACCTGGGACTTCCTACAAATTAGCAGCTCATTAGCTGGCTATATAACCCTGCCTTTTCCTGTGCTCAGTGTCAGTTCTTTGTTTCATGTTTCCTGTTTCTAGTTTAGGTGTCTTTGTTCCTGAATCCACAAGACTGACCCTGGCTTGTGACCAGTATTCCCTCTAAGACCAGATTTTGTAAGCAGCCCAGTAGTGAAACAGTTAATTAGTGACCCACACCCTGCAATTTGCAAACAATACCCAATGCAGACAGCAAGGTATGGGTACCTTATTAACTGTTTCATTGCTGGGCCGCTGACAATCTGGCCTTAGAGGGAACACTGCTTGTGACCCAGCACCTCTGGCTTCCTTTGATCTCTGCAATACCTTGATTACACTCTTGGATTTATGCTTGTATGTACAGCATACTCGGATCCTTGGTTTTTTCACACAGCCCCCGTGCATTTATTCACAGCCCAGGTGGTTTTCTTACCTGATCACTTTGGGCTGTGATACCTGTAAGGGTGAGCACATACGTATCTCTGCTATAGACTCCAATCCAGGTAAGACCTTTGCATAAGAACTGACCATTATGGAGCCCACAGAGATGAACAGAATACTCACTGACCTTACCCAGCAAGTATCCAACTGGTCTCAGACTGTTTAGGTAAGGTACACCTAGAACCAGCATATTGTGAATCTTTTGTACTATTACCTGAGAGATTCGATGGTAACCGTTCCTAGATTGTGAGCTGTTGTTTGCCTTAAAGTCTCTTACGTATGCCACTGACTTCATCATGGTCCGCTCAGCCATCAACCTGCTTTATAGGCAGATAAAAAAATGGGCACACCAGATGCTCCTGGCTAAGAGTCCTGTCCTAGACAACTGGGTTGCTTTCATGCCATGGCCACTCAGTGTACTACCACAAGGCAAACTATGGCTCCTAGGACTGTTCCACGTTCCCACATATCACAGCTTCCTCGTGACTGGGATGCTTTTCACCAGTACTCACCCGCAAACCTTGATGCTCCTGATGAATCGTTTACTCCTTCCCAGGACATTGAGGAGCCCATGGAGATAGGGGTAATCCGGAATAGGCAGTCTCCCCGAGAAAGAGCAGGAAGGAGGAGCCATGGCCTTTGCTTTTACTGCGGTGAAAGGGGGCACTTCATCTGCAATTGCCCTATTCGTCCACCTCGGTCTCCAGCTCTCCAAACGGGCACTGTTTTTGTTCATCCTCTTTGTTCTACATGCAATTCTGTAAGGTGCCAAGGTTACTGTCATGACTGTCCATGTTCTGCTGCTCAGAAGAGTCTACTAACCTCTGAAACTGTTATTTCCTGTAGACCTACAAAATCTGCTCTTGCTAGTCCTGAAGTCCCAGATACCTCGATTATGCCTCTACTTCTTGCTCCTGAAGCATCTTCTCAACTTTCTGATGATTTGCCTAATCCTGAAACATCATCACTTCTGTACCGGCAAGCACCAGCATTACTTCCTGTCCTGACAAAGTACTGCTGCCTGACTGCACTTATGCCTCGAATAGTACTCTTCTTTGCAAGCAGGATCTTGTGATGTTTGAGAAAGCATTGCAAGCTGCCAGTATTTTGACAGCAGTCAAAACCAAAAAGAATAGGAAGAAGTCTGCCCAGGCCACTATTAGTACAGTGTTTCCCAGTAATGTAGATGATGACCAAATTTTAGGCCTATGCGAGAGTCGCCATCCTGCCAGATGACATCCCTGATGATGAGGCTTACTTTACCCCCGAACTTAAAGTGGTCTCTACCCAGTCCTGGCCGGGGGGCGATTTTAAGGGAAGGGAACTGTCACGGTTCCCACCGTTCCATGCAGACAGCCAGGCGTGGTCGCCCCTTTGGGGGCAACTGAGGGATTTGAACCTGGGACCTCTCTTATCCTAGACTTGTTCTCTTTCCTCTAAGCCATGGCTGCTTCTCTCTATTTGTGTGTGTATGTAAGCCTTTCATTACCTTTCCTTATCCTGCCTGCAGCACTGGGACTGGTCTCTGGATATTGCTTTGCCTGGATCACCTGTGCTCATTTACAACCTGTCAGTCAGGCTTACCTGGGACTTCCTTCCAATTAGCAGCTCATTAGCTGGCTATATAACCCTGCCTTTTCCTGTGCTCAGTGTCAGTTATTTATTCCTGAATCCCCAAGACTGACCCTGGCTAGTGACCCCAGTTATGTTCACTGTTTACCTGCACTTCTGGCTTCCTTTGATCTCTGCAATACCTTGACTACTCTCTTGGATTTACTCTTGTTTGTACAGCATACTCGGATCCTTGGTTTTTTCACACAGCCCCCGTGCATTTATTCACAGCCCAGGTGGTTTTCTTACCTGATCACTTTGGGCTGTGATACCTGTAAGGGTGAGCACATACGTATCTCTGCTATAGACTCCAATCCAGGTAAGACCTTTACATAAGAACTGACCATTATGGAGCCCACAGAGATGAACAGAATACTCACTGCCCTTACCCAGCAAGTATCCAACTGGTCTCAGACTGTTTAGGTAAGGTACACCTAGAACCAGCATATTGTGAATCTTTTGTACTATTACCTGAGAGATTCGATGGTAACCGTTCCTAGATTATGAGCTGTTGTTTGCCTTAAAGTCTCTTACGTATGCCACTGACTTCATCATGGTCCGCTCAGCCATCAACCTGCTTTATAGGCAGATAAAAAAATGGGCACACCAGATGCTTCTGGCTAAGAGTCCTGTCCTAGACAACTGGGTTGCTTTCATGCCATGGCCACTCAGTGTACTACCACAAGGCAAACTATGGCTCCTAGGACTGTTCCACGTTCCCACAGATCACAGCTTCCTCGTGACTGGGATGCTTTTCACCAGTACTCACCCGCAAACCTTGATGCTCCTGATGAATCGTTTACTCCTTCCCAGGACATTGAGGAGCCCATGGAGATAGGGGTAATCCGGAATAGGCAAAACAGAATGAGAAGCAGTCTGCCAGGAACGAACAGCAGCATCAATAGCTTGTTCTATGGCCCGGTTACCACCTGGTAGTAGCTTCTTTCTGCCCAATTGTGCTTTTCACAGAGGAAAACTTTCCTGTAGTATATCAGTCTGATCCCGCCGACATGGTCAGTCCAGCCCCGAAATACCAGGCAATTCTCCTCTGAACAAGGAACATAACAACCCCAGACGATCGTTTCGGCCTCCTTTGGGCCTCGTCAGTGAGGTGCAGCCATATCCCTCTAAGCACATTGGGCAAGGAGTCCACGTCTGGTTTCCCCCATCACCCTTAGGGAGACTATCCCCAGGGTCATATTTACATATGCAAAACAGAATGAGAAGCAGTCTGCCAGGAACGAACAGCAGCATCAATAGCTTGTTCTATGGCCCGGTTACCACCTGGTAGTAGCTTCTTTCTGCCCAATTGTGCTTTTCACAGAGGAAAACTTTCCTGTAGTATATCAGTCTGATCCCGCCGACATGGGCAGTCCAGCCCCGAAATACCAGGCAATTCTCCTCTGAACAAGGAACATGACAACCCCAGACGATCGTCTGGGGTTGTCATGTTCCTTGTTCAGAGGAGAATTGCCTGGTATTTCGGGGCTGGACTGACCTTACTTGGCGGGATCAGACTGATATACTTCAGGAAAGTTTTCTTCTGTGAAAAGCACACTGGTCTAAAAGAGGCTGCTTCCGGGTGGTAAATCGCCAATGAACAAGCCACTGAGCTGTTGTTCGTTCCTGGTAGAGCGCTTCTCTCTTTGTATGCAAATTATTATGACCCTGGGGAAGTCTCCCTATGGGTGATGGGGGAAACCAGACGTGGAATCCTTGCCCAGTGTGCTTAGAGGAATGTGGCTGCACCTCACTGACGAGGCCCATAGAAGGCCGAAACGATTGTCTGGGGTTGTCATGTTCCTTGTTCAGAGGAGAATTGCCTGGTATTTCGGGGCTGGACTGACCTTACTTGGCGGGATCAGACTGATATACTTCAGGAAAGTTTTCTTCTGTGAAAAGCACACTGGTCTAAAAGAGGCTGCTTCCGGGTGGTAAATCGCCATAGAACAAGCCACTGAGCTGTTGTTCGTTCCTGGTAGAGCGCTTCTCTCTTTGTATGCAAGTTATTATGACCCTGGGGAAGTCTCCCTATGGGTGATGGGGGAAACCAGACGTGGAATCCTTGCCCAGTGTGCTTAGAGGAATGTGGCTGCACCTCACTGACGAGGCCCATAGAAAGCCGAAACGATCATCTGGGGTTGTCATGTTCCTTGTTCAGAGGAGAATTGCCTGGTATTTCGGGGCTGGACTGACCTTACTTGGCGGGATCAGACTGATATACTTCAGGAAAGTTTTCTTCTGTGAAAAGCACACTGGTCTAAAAGAGGCTGCTTCCGGGTGGTAAATCGCCATAGAACAAGCCACTGAGCTGTTGTTCGTTCCTGGTAGAGTGCTTCTCTCTTTGTATGCAAATTATTATGACCCTGGGGAAGTCTCCCTATGGGTGATGGGGGAAACCAGACGTGGAATCCTTGCCCAGTGTTCTTAGAGGAATGTGGCTGCACCTAACTGACGAGGCCCATAGAAGGCCGAAACGATCGTCTGGGGTTGTCATGTTCCTTGTTCAGAGGAGAATTGCCTGGTATTTCGGGGCTGGACTGACCTTACTTGGCGGGATCAGACTGATATACTTCAGGAAAGTTTTCTTCTGTGAAAAGCACACTGGTCTAAAAGAGGCTGCTTCCGGGTGGTAAATAGAACAAGCCACTGAGCTGTTGTTCGTTCCTGGTAGAGCGCTTCTCTCTTTGTATGTAATCCGGAATAGGCAGGCTCCCCGAGAAAGAGCAGGAAGGAGGAGCAATGGCCTTTGCTTTTACTGCGGGGAAAGAGGGCACTTCATCTGCAATTGTCCTATTCATCCACCTCGGTCTCCAGCTCTCCAAACGGGCACTGTTTTTGTTCATCCTCTTTGTTCTACATGCAATTCTGTAAGGTGCCAAGGTTACTGTCATGACTGTCCATGTTCTGCTGTTCAGAAGAGTCTACTAACCTCTGAAACTGTTATTTCCTGTAGACCTACAAAATCTGCTCTTGCTAGTCCTGAAGTCCCAGATACCTTGATTATGCCTCTACTTCTTGCTCCTGAAGCATCTTCTCAACTTTCTGATGATTTGCCTAATCCTGAAACCATCATCACTTCTGTACCGGCAAGCACCAGCATTACTTTCTGTCCTGACAAAGTACTGCCGCCTGACTGCACTTATGCCTCGAATGGTACTCTTCTTTGCAAGCAGGATCTTGTGATGTTTGAGAAACCATTGCAAGCTGCCAGTACTTTGACAGCAGTCAAAACCAAAAAGAATAGGAAGAAGTCTGCCCAGGCCACTATTAGTACAGTGTTTCCCAGTAATGTAGATGATGACCAAATTTTAGGCCTATGCGAGAGTCGCCATCCTGCCAGATGACATCCTTGACATGTCTGATGATGAGGCTTACTTTACCCCCGAACTTAAAGTGGTCTCTACCCAGTCCTGGCCGGGGGGCAATTTTAAGGGAAGGGAACTGTCACGGTTCCCACCGTTCCATGCAGACAGCCAGGCGTGGTCGCCCCTTTGGGGGCAACTGAGGGATTTGAACCTGGGACCTCTCTTATCCTAGACTTGTTCTCTTTCCTCTAAGCCATGGCTGCTTCTCTCTATTTGTGTTTGTATGTAAGTCTTTCATTACCTTTCCTTATCCTGCCTGCAGCACTGGGACTGGTCTCTGGATATTGCTTTGCCTGGATCACCTGTGCTCATTTACAACCTGTCAGTCAGGCTTACCTGGGACTTCCTTCCAATTAGCAGCTCATTAGCTGGCTATATAACCCTGTCTTTTCCTGTGCTCAGTGTCAGTTATTTATTCCTGAATCCCCAAGACTGACCCTGGCTAGTGACCCCAGTTCTGTTCACTGTTTACCTGTACTTCTGGCTTCCTTTGATCTCTGCAATACCTTGACTACTCTCTTGGATTTACGCTTGTTTGTACAGCATACTCGGATCCTTGGTTTTTGCACACAGACCCCGTGCATTTATTCACAGCCCAGGTAGTTTTCTTACCTGATCACTTTTGCTGTGATACCTGTAAGGGTGAGCATGGGGGGCAAAAAGAGGTTGTAGAGGAGCGGTACACAGGTCATGGCTCAGGGTGTGCCTGATGCCAGACATCCAGGTACTGATCAGCCAGGACAGCAGCTTGGTCGGCTGTCTCGGGGTGTCAATCTCAGACCAATACTTGTATCTCCAGCGTAGAGTGAGTATAAAAGTGTTTCAACAGCATGAGTTGGGTGGCTTCGGTCAGGGTGGTTACTTGACAGCCTGTGAACCAAGAGTCCAAGGAATGAGTGAACTGGTGTGTCCACTCTGTGAAGGCTGCCCCTCTTGTCTCTTTAGTTCCCAGAACTTCACCCTGTGACCCTCCGGGGTCAGACCATATTGGGCAAGGATGCGCTCCTTTACCTGGTTATAGGTCTTTCTGTCCACTGCGGGAACAGCGTGAAAGGCCTCTAGGGCTCGTCCGGACAGCTTTCCAAGCAGAAGGGCGACTCGGTTGGCATTGGTAACGCCCTGTAACTCGCACTGGGTCTCAAACACTTGGAGGTAGCTGTCGATCTCCTCTTCGTTGGCTTTGAAGGTTTGAAAAGCCTCATGGGGTAACTTCTTCGGCTGGGAAGGTGGATCCTCGGACATTACTGCCTCCCCCATCGACGCCTCGCTGGACTGTTCACTGCTCTGGTCGCTATCGGACCCAACAACCTGCTCATTAGCCCTGTCGCCTTCCATCAGTTCGCCGATAATTGCTGCCTTGGACTTGTTGCCAGCAACTTTTCCCCGAGCTTCCAACAAATCTTTGAGCGTACTCTTCCTGCGCTCAGCGTACTGCTGATCCATCCGAAGAGGGCTTCAGTTGGTGGTTTGGATGTTCCAGGTAGACAGAAGCATCCCACCGCTGCCAACCAGTTGTGACGGACTCCGGCTACCACAACTAGGTAGCTCCGCCAAGAGGGTTCTTGCTATACCTGGAACCCACCCAAATAACCAGACAAAACCAGTATTCAGGTGGAACAAGGACATGTTTTATTGTGAAAACACACACACTTATATACACCCAGCTCACCTTAACAGACCCCCAGATATCCCGCCATTCCCGCACCTCCAGACAGTCTAGCGCCTCCATAGGAGCCACAGTCCCATTGAGTCCCCACAGTACCTTGGTTGCAGTTTCGGGGTGATCCCGGGAGAGCGGCGGGTCCCCAGATGCCACAGTCCAAAAAAGCGTCATGATCCGTTACAGCCGGAATTACAGCCTAGTAAAGATGGGTTAGCTAGGAGTGTCCAAAACCCCCAGTTCCCAAAAGAGCTCCCTTCCGGCAATCACCCCATCTATTGAGCTCCCTAGGAGCAACCTGTGGTAAAGGTTAGTGAGGATCCGGGTTGGCCGGCTGGTAGTTACAGGAGCCCGGCCAGCCAAGAGGGGTTTTCCCTGTCAGGGATCAGCTCTTTTGTGAGGAGGTACAACAATAAATCAGCAATATTAAGAGTCTGGGAGATCCCATAAGCTCTGAGAAGGCCAAATCCGTTTTAAAAGGGAGTGAGCTGGGTAGTAGGAGGATGGGAGTAGCCCTTGCAGCCTGGTATCCATGACAAACACAAAGAAGGTGAAATTTTGACTCTAAGTCAGGGGTGGCAAACCTGTTTTTTACAGTTTGGGACTAAATGGGCAATAGTCTTTTAAAAATTTTCTTGAATGTCTATCGCTATATTTTTGAACCACTACACAATCCTATGATAACAAAAAAAAAAAGGCTCTGGCTCATAGATAAGGAGAAGCAGAAACTCAACACTGGTTATAGCAGCCTCTACCTCCTCAGTCGAGGACCTGGGGCCAGTTTAGGAATCGAGTCTCAGATAGTAGGAGAATTCCCTGGTCCAGCTCCAGATAACTGCAGTCTCAGCTTTCATTTTTGTTTAATAACTGCAGGATGAAAAAGAATTTGATCAAATTGACTGCCTTCAATTCATCAGATAATGTCTAGACCTTAGAAAGGAGAAAAGCTCCAACATGTAATTATATGTAATTACTTAAGTTCTCCAAAGCTAATGAGAGTTTATAAATTTTGGTTAAGATTGTTTTGCATATAGGTTTTCAAATATTTTTAACTTACCAATAAAATGACATAGTACCAAATGCATTGTTAAAAAAAGAAAAATGTAAATAGACATTTTTTATTTTCTAACGCCTAGATTTAGAGTTCTGCGTTAGCCGTCAAAAGCAGCTTTAAGGGGTCCTAACGCTGCTTTTTACCACCCACTGGTATTTAGAGTCAGCCAGGAAAGGGTCTAACGCTCACTTCCAATCGCGACTTTTCCATACCGCAGATCCCCTTACGCCAATTGTGTATCATATCTTTTCAATGGGATCTTCTTAACGCCGGTATTTAGAGTCTTAGCTGAAGTGAGCGGTAGACCCTCTACTGACAAGACTCCAGCCGCAGAAAAAAGTCAGTAGTTAAGAGCTTTCTAGGCTAACGCCGGTTTATAAAGCTCTTAACTACTGTGCTCTAAAGTACACTAACAACCATAAACTACCTATGTACCCCTAAACCGAGGCCCCCCCACATCGCCGCCACTATAAGAATTTTTTTAACCCCTAATCTGCCGACCACACACCGCCGCCACCTACATTATCCCTATAAACCCCTAATCTGCTGCCCTTAACATCGCCGACACCTACATAATATTTATTAACCCCTAATCTGCCCCCCCAACGTCGCCGCTACCTACCTACACTTATTAACCCCTAATCTGCCGACCGGACTTCGCCGCTACTCTAATAAATGTATTAACCCCTAAACCGCCTCACTCCCGCCTCACAAACCCTATAATAAATAGTATTAACCCCTAATCTGCCCTCCCTAACATCACCAACACTTAACTTCAAGTATTAACCCCTAATCTGCCGACCGGACCTCGCCGCTACTTTAATAAATGTATTAACCCCTAAAGCTAAGTCTAACCCTAACACACCCCTAAATTAAATATAATTTTAATCCAAAAAAATAAATTAAATCTAATTAACTAAAGTCTTCCTATTTAAAACTAAATACTTACCTGTAAAATAAACCCTAATATAGCTACAATATAACGAATAATTATATTGTAGCTATTTTAGGATTTATATTTATTTTACAGGCAACTTTGTATTTATTTTAACTAGGTACAATAGCTATTAAATAGTTATTAACTATTTAATAGCTACCTAGTTAAAATAATTACAAAATTACCTGTAAAATAGGTGTTAGGGTTAGGGTTAGACATAGCTTTAGGGGTTAATACATTTATTATAGTGGCGGCGAGGTCCGGGCGGCAGATTAGGGGTTAATAAGTGTAGGTAAGGTAGCGGCAACGTTGGGGGCGGCAGATTAGGGGTTAATAAATATAATATAGGTATCGGCGATGTTAGGGGCAGCAGATTAGGGGTTCATAAGTATAATGTAGGTTGCGGCGGTGTCCGGTCGGCAGATTAGGGGTTAATAAAATAATGCAGGTGTCAGCTATAGCAGGGGTGGCAGATTAGGGGTTAATACGTTTAAGATTAGGGTGTTTAGACTCAAAGTTCATGTTAGGGTATTTGGTGTAGACATAAAATGTGTTTCCCCGTAGGAAACAATGGGGCTGCGTTAGGAGCTGAACGCTGCTTTTTTTCAGCCCAAACTGCCCCATTTTTTTCCTATGGGGATATTGTGCACGAGCACGTTTTTTCAGCTAGGCGCTACCGTAAGCAACTCTGGTATTGAGAGTTGAAGTTGCGGTAAATATGCCTGTACGCTCCCTTTTTGGAGCCTAACGCAGCCCTTCAGAGAACTCTCAATACCAGCGTTGTTTAGAAGCAGCGCTAGAATAAAAAACACGCGTAGCTAACGCACCCCTTTGGCCGCAAAACTCTAAATCTAGGCGTTATACTGTATGTTACCTTGTTATACTGAATATGTATAAAAGGAAATTATGGGAAAGATAACACTATTGTGGGACTAGAGAAAGTAACATACACTAAGGGGGTGATTTATCAAAGGCTAGGTGAACTGTCTATGTGCTTCGCCTTTAACTGCACCTCAGCTCGCCTCCAGAGAAGCGCACATGTGCCCCTGATTTTATCAAAAAAATAGACGTAACTTTGCGCGTTTAGTAAAATGCGAGCTGGGGTGTAATAATGAAACATTTTGCCTGTCGGAAAAAAGCATTTACTCCCTATTTATCATAGTACATCCCTATAAATATTTACGCTGCCATGGCTTGATAATTACAGATGCGTTTTTTAGGTATCTATTTTGCACATATTTTTATGTCCTATCTTTTAAATTGTGTTCAGTTAGGTACAATACCTAATTTAATAATGTGTTTGTTATATTTTTTATTTTTGACATATTTAATAATGTTTCCTTGTTGTTTTTTCCATATGTTCTTCCTTGTTGGTAATTTAAGATCACACAAATCAATATATATATATATATATATATATATATATATATATATATTTATATCATTGTCAGTCAAGGTTTATAAAGACCACAATGGGCAAAAAAACTCTTGGTACCCCTATGCACCTGTGGAAGCGCAAATTTCTGGCAATATCAGTCTCTTCTTGGCGCTGAGCCTTGGATAAAGCAGTTATAAGAAGAAAGTACTCCATCACAAGCTGTAAAAGAATGTATGATAATGCTGTTCGCCTATGTATGTATGACGAAATATAGAACACGCAATTTAAGGAGAAATTTCAGTTCCCTATTGGCACAAAGCAATGATAAATAAGAAACTGGGCGTATTTGTAGGTCGGGCTGTGAAATTACGCCTATTACTAATGTATATTGGTACACTTGGGAGCTCGCCGGTGCGCCTAGGCAAATGCAAGCGGAGTGCAAAGAAGTTTATTTCAGATTGGCACAATTATAGGCGCAGATTGCTCACATAAATATGGAGATATGGTCGTGTGCATAGTTTTGAGCCCAATTGGGGCGGATTACTTTGATAAATTGCCCCCTAAACATACTACACACACATACTATACTATGAGCACACATTGGAGCATGTTTGTACTTTACAGTTCTGAGCAATATTTCTGTTTTTTAAACTTATTTTCTCTAGCCAGTTTACAGTTCTCTGTTATAAATTTGTTACCATGTTTAATTGCCATTGGGTGCACTAGTTGCTGTGGAGGAAGCAGGAAATCAAACAGCATCCTCAGAGGGTTACTGGTCAGCACCTAAAAATCTATTAGGAAACCATGTGTTCAGATGTATTAAAAAATTAAGTGATTCTTATAATCCGGACTCAAAGTTTTTTTGTTAAAATATGCAGTAAAGTTGAGCTTTGTGACTGAAATAGATAATAAATACTCAATGTTTGTTACTCTGAAATTCTCAATACTGAAAGAAATAGTTCTAGTTTTGTTTTAACAAAATATTTCTAAAGCTCAAATTAGAACATATTAAATGTTTCATGTACTTTCTGTTAACCTACTATATGAAAATAACTGTTTACAACCCAGAACTGACTGTATTGTTTCTGCTTTGTTCAGCCTTGGCTAGGTTTGAATGTACTTCTCATTGTCAGATGACTACTATGTTGAGTCGTGTGAAATTTATTGAAAGTTGTGTAATCACTTTTTATAGAGCAAATGGATCTAAATGCTGGAAGTCAGTATGAGAAATATCTGGTGTTATCCCTCTGTCATTAATCCCATCAATGCATTTTGCTAAAGAGAAAATGAACTGTCTAAAATGTAAACTGAGGATATTTTCTATCATGAATATAAATGAACAGAAATATGTTAAAACGTTTAACACCAATTTTAAAATATCCTTTTTATATGAAACAAAGAATATAAATTAATCTAATGTCCATTTAAAAGTATAGTTAGAGCATTTTATTTTTAAACTCCATTTCAATGGTGTCTAAGGGGGATATTTATCAAAGCCTCAACTATGCTGCATTCGCTGGCACCAATACGCTCGCCTAACATCGCCTCCGCGGACCGGAATAAGCTCTCGATATTTATAAAAAAGCAGTCAAAAAGACATGCACCAAGTACGGGGCGATGAGCATCGGAAAGTTGTTAACTAACATTCATCGATCTTTCGTCTATTCAGCTTTTTACTAACTTTATTTATACCGTAACTAAACGCCGCCCCTATACTAAAATGTTTAACTCCTATCCCGCCGCTCCCGGAACCTGCCGCCACCTAAATAAAGTTATTAACCCCTATCCTGCTGCTCCCCGACACCGCCACCTCTAAATAAACTTATTAAGTCCTAAACCTCTGGCCTCCCACATCACCACCACTAACTTAACCTATTAACTCCTAAACCGCCAACCCCCCACATCGCCATAAGCTAAATTAATCTATTAACCCCTAAACCTAACAACCCGCTAACTTTAAATTAAAATTACAACATCCCTATCTTAAAATAAATTTAAACTTACCTGTAGAATTAAAATAAAATAATTTTAAACTATTAATTAACCTAACCTAACTATTATACTACAATTAAATTAAACTACCAATTAAATAGCTAAATTACATATTAAAAAACCCTAACCCTACTCAAATTATTTAAATCTACTATTAAACATTATTACAAATTACTAAATTACCAAAAAAATAAATGCTAAGTTACAAAACATAAAAAACATTACATTACGAAAAATAAAAAACCACATTATCAAAACTAAAAAAGAATTACACCTAATCTAATAGCCCTATCAAAATAAAAAGCCCCCCAAAATAAAAAAAAAACCCTAGCCTACAATAAACTACCAATGGCCCTTAAAAGGGCCTTTTGTGGGGCATTGCACCAAAGAAATCAGCTCTTTTACCTGTAAAACAAAAATACAAACACCCCCCAACAATAAAACCCACCACCCCAACAACCAACCTCCCCAAATAAAAACCCTATCTAAAATAACCTAAGCTCCCCATTGCCCTGAAAAGGGCATTTGTATGGGCATTGCCCTTAAAATGGCATTTAACTCTTTAACCTGCCCAGACCCTAATCTAAACATAAAACACACCTAAAAAACCCTTAAATAAACCTAATACTAACCCCTGACGATCAAGTTACAGATCTTGAAGTCCCGCTTGAAGGATCCATCCAGCCGGAGAAGTTATCAACCAGGCAGCAAGAAGTCTTCATCCAGACGGCCTCTTCTATCTTCATCCAGCCGGTGGTCTTCATCCAGACGTCATCTTCTATCTTCATCCATCCGGCGCGGAGCGGGTCCATCCTGATGACATACGGCGCAGAGCTCCTCTTCAATGCGGTCGCCACCGTAAACTAGAACTTGAATGCAAGTGACGTCATCCAAGATGACGTCCCTTGCATTCCTATTGGCTGAAAGATTTCAATCAGCCAATAGGATTAGAGCTGCTAAAATCCTATTGGCTGTTCCAATCAGCCAACAGGATTTGAGCAGTTATCATCCTATTGGCTGTTCCTTTCAGGGGTTGGTTGGTTTGGGGGGTTGGTTGGTTGGGTGGTGGGTTTTATTGTTGGGGGGGGGTGTTTGTATTTTTTTTTTTACAGGTAAAAGATCTGATTTCTTTGGGGCAATGCCCCACAAAAGGCCCTTTTAAGGGCCATTGGTAGTTTATTGTAGGTTAGGGGTTTTTTATTTTGGGGGGGGCTTTTTTATTTTAATAGGGCTATTAGATAAGGTGTAATTCTTTTTTTATTTTTGATAATGTGGTTTGTTTTTTTATCGTAATTTAGTGTTTTTTATTTTTTGTAACTTAGCGTTTATTTTTTTTTTGGTAATTTAGTAATTTGTAATAATGTTTTATAGTAGATTTAAATAATTTTATTAGGGTTAGGTTTTTTAATATGTAATTTAGCTTATTTAATTGGTAGTTTAATTTAATTGTAGTATAATAGGGTAGGTTAATTAATAGTTTAAAAATAGTTTATTTTAATTCTACAGGTAAGTTTAAATTTATATTAAGATAGGGATGTTGTAATTTTAATTCAAAGTTAGCGGATTGTTAGATTTAGGGGTTAATTGCTTAATTTAGTTTATGGCGATGTGGGGGGCTGAGTGTTTAGAGGTTAATAGGTTTAGTTAGTGGTAGTGATGTGGGAGGCCAGAGGTTTATGGGTTAATAAGTTTATTTCGTTGAGGCGGGGTCAGCGAGTGGCGGGATAGGGTTTAATACTTTTATTTAGGATGCCGCGTGTTCCAGGAGCGGCGGGATAGCGGTTAATAACATTATGTAGGTGGCAGCGATGTCAGGGCGTCAGATTAGGGGTGTTTAGACTCGGGGCTTATGTTAGGGTGTTAGGTGTAAACGTTACTTGTTTTCAACCATATAAATCAATGGGATATCTGGCAGCATAAGCTTTCGCTGCTTTCAGACTCCCATTGATTTCTATGGCATCCGCGGCCTCCAGGGTGGCAGATTGAAAACCAGGTATGCTGGGCCGGAATAGCTGTGAGCCTACCTATTAGAAATTTGATAACTTTGAAAAAGTGTCAGAGAGAGCCGAATGTGTATTCGGAACATCTGTAATGACGTAAGCATCGATCTGCATCGGATTGAGACTGGTGGATCGTATGTTATGTCACAAATTTCAACTTTTGCCAGTCTATAGGCTTTGATAACTAGGTCGGATCATGCTTGCAACAATTATGCTGCGGAATTCCAGCGTATTTGTGGTTGATGGCTTGATAAATATCGCCCTAAATCTGTAAAGGGTTATATAGATTTCCTCATCTAGAGCACAAAGCAGGTTTCCAGAAATTGAATCTTAATTATGTGTTAATCCTTTTGATAAAGTCGAAATCATAACAGTGAAAGGGAATTTAATTTCAAATGAAATGCTCTAACAAAGCAGAGGATTTAATTTTAACATTAGAAATTCCTTTTATGTGGAGCTGGCTGTGGAATGTATTTAAAAACACCAAAGGGCTATGATTGTTGCACAGTTGCAACCTAGTTTCTAGTAATTTAAGCGTATGGGCTATCAAACTCAAGTCACGATTAGGTAGCCAATAACATTCTAATTATGTACCCATCGCAATTAACCCTATCTGATTCCACTAGCCGCAAATTGTGGACGGACCGAGGTCTGGGAGCACCAGGAGATATAGTTTAAATAGAAACGGAAATGGTGAGATAACTTGTCAGTATTCTATATCACAGCACGGTTGCCACATTAGGGGTTCTGAAGGGAACATTAAGATCTAACCGATGAGTAAAAGTATTACCGCAATGAAAGTTGAATCACTTCAACATATATAAGCAGGAAAGCTTATTAATCGGACTGAAGGGGATTTATTGTCTTTATCTTTTTTTTATACCAAGTGTGTTAAAACAGCAGGCAGAGAAATGCATTTAAAAAGTTATTAAACTATATATACATATACATCATTATATATATTTTTTTCACTTTTAACTATTGGATTAACAGCTGGACTTTTACTATAATTATAGACGTGCAACTAGCTGAGTGCCTGAGTGAAAACATTTTTGCTTTTTTTTTCTGATAAATTAAGCACAACTGGCATAGTGCTTATTCACTACAGACACAATCATGCAGCATGAAAATGTATATGAGGAACATGCTTTGGTTCCATATTACTCTCTAAAAAAAGTGAGTGAAAGGAACAATGATAATATGGACATTGATCATATATTTTCTCTGGATCGTAGCCATTATGATTTACCAATGCTATTTGAGGACATTGAACATTTATTGATTAAAGAAAAGAAACTTAAATGGGACATTTGGACATTAGAGAAATATACTGCCCTCAACATGATACCTAGAGGATTGCGTATCAATAAGTTCCCAACCTTTGAGGTTGATGATAAGGAATTTGTAGATAAATGGAATGTGGTTTTAACTGAATGTTCCATGAGATTAATGAAGTTGTTGATTAATATTAAGACAAATATGTTGGTTAAACTCAGGTCAGAAATAGAGGAGGTTCAATTACTTTTGAATAAGTTTAGCAATTTGTCAGATTATCCAAAATTTGATTCCCTGTTGCAGATAGTAATATCTGAAGCCAAAAATGAACTGATTACTGTTAAGCACACTAAGTTCCTTAGAGACAAATCAGATTATGATATTGGCAAGCTATACATCTGGAACAGGGGTCAAAGATTTCAACAAAGGAGAAACCAAAATAGAAATAGAGGACCTAGAAGGAATAGAGGATCCAGACAGACGAGTAGAGGGAACAGACATGTAACCTTCTCAGATAGTGAAGCAGAGTCAGGGGATGAGGGATCATATTCAGCATCAGAAGAAAATCCCATACAAGAACAAACATTGAGGAACACAGAATTTAACAGAGGCACTAGTAGAGGATATAATACACGTGCAAGAATGAATACATGGCAGGGCCCCAACAGAGCACATGCAACACAACAGTCTAGAACAACATATGCACAAGTCTCTGGTAGATATCAACCTACACAAGCTAATAGATATATTCAAGATTCTTCCAGCGTAGGAGCTGTCGGTGGAGTAGATGAAGAACGTGCTCAATTAGAGCAGGTTTTTCGGGTGGACCAGCACCACAGAGAAGGCGGTGGGTCAATGATCACTCCACAACAAACCCAACAGGGGAGATACCCAATGAGACAAACACAGGTGCCGTCCAAGTACAAACCATTGTGAATCTATCAGATCACACACTTACCAGAGATGAGGAATACGTCCTCAGCTTAGGTTTGGGTTTTGTGGTCTCCACAAATTTTCATTTATTCCATACCATGTTGGACGTGAATAAATTTGTACGAAATATAACCCTACGTAAGCATTTTTCTAATATACAATCTGACTCAAATGTAGCATTTACACAAGAACAGGAGAGTACAGAGGATAATGTTGTCTTAGATTTTTCAGAGACATGTGACTTGATGACCCTTAGAGATCTAGAAAGTGAAGGTCATATTGTACAGGAAAGTGTACAAACATCAAATAAAAAGTACAAGAATCCGTCTACCTTTTACCCAGTGCACAGCAGGGGAAAAATAATAGAAACATTCTATAATAGGGTAGAGGATGATCTGAGAAAACTCTCTATGAATCAACAACAGTCCAAGCATAACTTGTCTAAAATGCAGCAAAAGGCATTAAAAATGATAATTTAGTGATAAAGCAGGCCGACAAGGGGGGCTCAGTTGTGCTAATGAATAGATCTTCTTATATTGCTGAAGCATTGAGACAACTGGGTAACCCCACCAGCTATGAAAAATTGAACCATAATCCAACCAAAAACTTTCAGCGTCGGCTTATGCACCTTTTGGACGGGGCATTGGAACAAGGTCTGATTGACAATGATTCCTTGAAATATTTATATGTGGAAAACCCTGTGACTCCTATTTTTCATCATCTCCCAAAGGTGCATAAGTCGACTGCAAATGTCCAAGGTAGACCGATCATTAGCGGAATGGGTTCAATGCTGGAACATTTATCCGAATGGTTGGATGACATCTTGCAGCCTCTGGTTAAACAGCTACCTAGTTATATCAGAGATTCGAAACATGTCATTAATGTGGTGGAACAACTTGAGTGGAGTAGAGACTCAGGATGGCTCACTGTTGATGTTGTAGCCCTCTACTCGTCAATACCACACGAGAAAGGACTTGAAGCTATTCACTATTTTCTAGCGAGGGAAACAGCATACAGTGAGCCATTGATTGCCTTTATAATGGAAGTCACGAAGTTTCTTTTGACGCACAATTTTTTTCAATTTGAGGGGGATTTCTACCTGCAGAGATGTGGGACCGCTATGGGCGCCAAGTTTGCGCCCACCTATGCCAACCTATACATGGGTTGGTGGGAGCGGTCCCACATCTATGCGGGTGGCGATACCCTCAAATCTCACATCGGTCTGTACTGTCGTTTCATAGACGACTTGTTAATAATTTGGAGGGGAAGTGAAGAACAAGCCGTGTCATTTGTTGAATCCTTGCGTTCTAATGATTTGAACTTGGATTTTACCTATGAATACAATGAATCCAAAATACACTATTTGGACCTTGAATTAAAGGGGTGGCCTACAGGTGTAATTACCTCTGAAGTATACAGAAAACCAATATCTGGTAATAGCCTACTACACAATAGAAGTTGCCACCCTCGCCATGTCCCCTACTCAATAGCCAAAGGACAGTTTGTCCGTTTAAAAAGAAATTGTACACAATCTGAGAGTTTTGAAAATCATGCGGATGATTTACAGAATAGGCTGTTGGAGAGAGGATATGGCAAAAGTGTGATCAAAAGAGCCAGACGTGAGGTGACTAGCTTGGATAGAAACAACCTATTAAAGGATGTTAAAAAGAACAAGAGCAAGCAGGTAAACAAGCTAACTTTTGTGACAGATTATTCCAACCAGTACCAACAAATTTGTGGAATAATACGCAAACACTTTAGGCTACTAGTAGCAGAGGATTCTCTAATTGAAACAGTCACCAGTGGCTGTAGGTTTTCGTATAGACGGAGTAAAACGGTGGGAAATGTTGTATCACCATCACAATTGAGAAAGATAGGACCAAACTCTGAGCCTTCCTCATGGTTAAGACATACAGGAACATTTAGATGTGGGTACTCGAGCTGTAAGGCATGTGAACATGTCCAAGTGGGTACCACTTTTAGTTCCACAGTTACTGGAGAAGTCTTTAACATAACAGAATGCCTAAACTGTAGAGCAACATACTGTATATATCTGGTATGCTGCTCTCAATGTAATCTGCAATACGTAGGGTTGACCACCAGGGAGGTAAGATCCCGCATTCGCGAACATTTGTCTACTATAAACGTAGGAAAAATCAGCACACCCCTGGTCGACCACTTCGTAAATAAACATGACAAAAACTGTGAATACCTGAGATGGAAAATCATAGAAAAGATAAAACCTCATAAAAGAGGAGGGGACAAATTCCAGATTTTGTCCCGTCAGGAAATGTATTGGATATTCAGATTTCGGACCAAGATACCTCTTGGTCTGAACTCTGAATATGACTTTATCATCTATTGGGATTGATTATTTTCATCAGTCATAATAATTACTAAGATACAAATTAACAATCACAAATAATACAGTATGGAGTAGTGCCTTTAAGACTAATAAGTTCCTGACCCTATAATGTAGAGAAGAAGGTACAGTATATTTGATAGAATTCATTTGGAGTTAGACAAAATGTGCTTTCACTAAAATATACCCCTCTTGTAACAGGTCCTCTTCCCAGATTAAAAACTATTAAGCAACTTCATTTACTCATACTGAAGAAATAAATGTCTCCTTTTGTTCATAAATAATGAATTAAAACAATATTTGGATATGTGAACAAGACTCCCTCTTTTGTTAAAAGATAAAGCACAAACTATATAAATAGCAGCTATTAGAAAGAATCTCCTATTAAATAACTCAAGAGATTATAACTGAATTTAATTATGCATAGGGGAGTAAAATAAACCTACATTTAGAAGATTTTTTGTAAATATATAAAATCAGTCAGAATAGCATGTATGGTGGTTTAATAATATAATCTCAACTAATAAATTGTGGCTATGAATTGGTTTATTTATATATATATTTTAAATTTTGTATATGATCACATCAAGCATTAAATATATTCTGTACCCCCAGTACTACTAATGGTTAATAGTTTGCAATTTTCTTTGACCAATAGGAGCCCAGTGCGGGCTTTTTAAATGAGTAAACTGATTGAAATTTTTAAGGACTGTGAATACGGCTCACGCCGAAACATGTTAGTCTTTGTTTGTTAGCTAGGGGGGATATGTTGTCCCATTACTTTTAAATTACTTAAATAAAGTTTATAATTTTTACTTTGTTTGCTGGCATCCTTCCTTTTTGGACTTTTCTGCTTACAAATTTGCCAGATAACCAGTAAACAGCCTGCAAAGCCGTCTATTACCAGCAGCATCCACTTTATATACTTGATGGAACGTGCATAACACTTGAGCCAGTTTGCTGTTTTTTCACCTTTTTTCACCTTTTTTCATCTTTTTATTATAACCCGGGAATTCCAGCCAAATTGAGCTCCAAGAGAGAACCCCTAGTGGACCGTAGTAAATGTAAGGAGGAGGTGTGACTACGAGTGACGTCACAAGCACCCGGAAGCTTGCTCAGCTGCGCAGAGTGGACGGACTGGAGTCTGGGAGCAGCGAAAAACAAAAACCTGCAAATGGATAAGAGGTGCATAAATAACCTGTCACAGCCATCCTGCAGCTCAGCCGCGTAGTGTGGACAGACCGGAGTCTGGGAGCAGCCTGGAAACCGTAGCGGGTAAGAAGCTTTGATACATATCTATTAATATCACCCTGCAGCTCAGCCGCAAATTGTGGACGGACCGAGGTCTGGGAGCACCAGGAGATATAGTTTAAATAGCAACGGAAATGGTGAGATAACTTGACAGTATTCTATATCACAGCACGGTTGCCACATTAGGGGTTCTGAAGGGAACATTAAGATCTAACCGATGAGTAAAAGTATTACCGCAATGAAAGTTGAATCACATCAACATATATAAGCAGGAAAGCTTATTAATCGGACTGAAGGGGATTTATTGTCTTTATCTTTTTTTTATACCAAGTGTGTTAAAACAGCAGGCAGAGAAATGCATTTAAATAGTTATTAAACTATATATACATATACATCATTATATATATTTTTTTCACTTTTAACTATTGGATTAACAGCTGGACTTTTACTATAATTATAGACGTGCAACTAGCTGAGTGCCTGAGTGAAAACCTTTTTGCTTTTTTTTTTTTTTTTTGATAAATATCGCCCTAAATCTGTAAAGGGTTATATAGATTTCCTCATCTAGAGCACAAAACAGGTTTCCAGAAATTGAATCTTAATTATGTGTTAATCCTTTTGATAAAGTCGAAATCATAACAGTGAAAGGGAATTTAATTTCAAATGAAATGCTCTAACAAAGCAGAGGATTTAATTTTAACATTAGAAATTCCTTTTATGTGGAGCTGGCTGTGGAATGCATTTAAAAACACCAGAGGGCTATGGTTGTTGCACAGTTGCAACCTAGTTTCTAGTAATTTAAGCGTATGCGTAAGCGTAATTTAAGCAAACTCAAGTCACAATTAGGTAGCCAATAACATTCTAATTATGTACCCATCGCAATTAACCCTATCTGATTCCACTAGCTATCCCAGGCACCACTAGATGACTCCCAGTGCAATTCCCCAACCAAGCATGGCATCTCCCCATATGACCCCCACACTGCAATACCATTATTCTGAAATAATATCCACCTGAGTGAATAAAACAGAGCTACACAAACACACATATGTATTTGTGTTTGTTTTAATAATGCTGCAAATATTTGTCTACAGTTTACTTTAAATGCTTGTAGATCAAGTATTTTTCTTAATCAAGAAGCCTGACACATTTAACATAATGTGCTATGTTCCAGCTTAGCCACGATTCTCCTGAGCTTCTGTCAATATGCATAACAAATATATATATATTGCTCTTTTAGAATAAATTGAGTTTTCTATAATATTATGTTGAAAATATATAATGTAATTAATCTTATAAAAAAATACCTTTCCTATTTCTTTCATAAATGTGATGAGTCCATGATCCTAGTGATACTAGTGGAGGCAAAGATTCCCAAACCCCAAGAGCTCTGAATAACCCCTCCCATCTCTATGGTAGTTAGTCTTATCTTTGCCCCCGCATGAGGAAGGTGAAGAATGGAGATGTGCAGACGATTTCTTCATTGAGAGGGGTTCTCAGACTGAGTTGAGGCCCATTTCCCCTCAGAGTACAGTTTTTGTCAGAGGGACGTTTAAGGAGTTTGGAGTGTGTCTTATTTTTTCTTTCCCATGAGAATTTAAGTCACTATCCTCCCAAGGATGTTGCAGAGACTTGTCTTTTGCCTCCTCCTATTGGGTCTACAGTTAACTCCTATATTGTGTCCACTGCTGATCAGGGTCGGCTCCAGAACAAATTAAATGGGGGGGGGCATTTTTTTTCACGAGGGGGCACACATTTATAAACACATGCACAGTTATATATACACTCGTATACACACTTATACACATTTATACACACATATACATATATATGTGTGTGTGTGTGTGTGTACGTAATGTTTATGTGTATATATATATCTATATATGTGTATTTTTATATACAGGTTCAGTGTTTATACTGATCTAAATTCACCATATATTTAATACACAGTACCATATTGCCTCTACAGAAATATAATAATTTTACAATATTGCAAAAGAAAGGCAGTTCACAAGTGCTCATACTAGACATTATATCATCTATTTATCAAGCCGTCAACTTACCTGCATTTGACGGCACCAATACGCTCGCCAAAGATCGCCTAACATCACTGCCGCGGACCTGAATACGCTCTCCAAAATTATAAAAAAAGCTGTCAAAAAGCTGAGCACCAAGTACGGTGCGATGAGCAACGGACTGTTAACTAACAGTCATCGATTTCGCTGCGCTTCGGCTTTTTTACAACTTTCTTGGTATACTGTCACTAAACACCCACACTATAACTATACAGTTTACCCCCTGCACCGCCGCCCCCGAAGCCCACCACACCTAAATAAATTGTTTAACCCCTAAACCGCCGCTCCCGGAGCCCACCACAATTAAATAAATTGTTTAACCCCATAAACCGCCGCTCCCGGAGCACAACGCAACTAAATAAATTGTTTACCCCCTAATCCGCCGCTCCCGGAGCCCACAGCCACCTACATTATACTTATTAACCCCTAATCTGCCCCCCCACACCACCGCTACTATATTAAATTTATTAACCCCTAATCTGCCCCCCCTACACTGCCACCACTATATTAAATTTATTAACCCCTAATCTGCCCTCCCTACACTGCCGCCACTATTCTAAATTTATTAACCCCTAAACCTAAGTCTAACCCTAACACCCCCTAACTTAAATATAATTTAAATACATCTAAATAAATATTACTAGCATTAAATAAATTATTCCTATTTAAAACTAAATACTTACCTATAAAATAAAACCTAAAATAGCTACAATATAACTAATAGTTACATTGTAGCTAGCTTAGGGTTTATTTTTATTTTACAGGCAAGTTTGTATTTATTTTAACTAGGTACAATAGTTATTAAATAGTTATTAACTATTTAATAACTTCCTAGTTAAAATAAATACAAATATACCTGTAAAATAAAACCTAACCTAAGTTACAATTACACCTAACACTACACTATAATTAAATTAATAGAATGCGAGCTCAATCCTATTGGCTGATTGGATCAGCCAATAGGATTGAAGTTCAATCCTATTGGCTGATTGCATCAACCGATAGGATTTTTCCTACCTTAATTCCGATTGGCTGATAGAATTCTATCAGCCAATCCAAATTGAAGGGAAGCCATATTGTTTGACGTCACTTAAAGGACCCGTCATTGTTGTAAAAGACTCCGGATGGAGAGGATGCTCCGTGTCGGATGTCTTGAAGATGGACCCGCACCGCATGGATGAAGATAGAAGATGCCGTCTGGATGAAGACTTCTGCCCGTCTGGAGGACCTCTTCTGCCCGGCTTGGATGAAGACTTCTGCCCGTCTGGAGGACCACTTCGCCCGGCTTCGTTGAGGACTTCGGCCAAGTTGGGTGAAGACGTCTCAAGGTAGGGTGATCTTCAAGGGGTTAGTGTTAGGTTTTTTTAAAGGGACAGTCTAGTCAAAACTAAACTTTCAGTATTCAGATAGGGCATGCAATTTTAAACAACTTTCCTATTTACTTTTATCATCAAATTTGCTTTGTTCCCTTGGTGGTATTTTTGAAAAGCTAAACCTAGCTAGGCTCAAACTGATTTCTAGACAGTTGAAAACCGCCTCCTAGCTCAGAGCATTTTGAAAGTTTTTCACAGTTAGACTGTGCTAGTTCACATGTGTCATAGAGATAACATTGTGCTCACTCCCGTGAAGTTATTTAGGAGTCTTCACTGATTGACTACACTGCATGTCTGTCAAAGGCACTTAGATAAGGAGGCTGTCTGCAAAGGCTTAGATACAAGGTAATCACAGAGGTAAAAAGTATATTAATATAACTGTGTTGCTTATGCAAAAACAGGGAATGGGTAATAAAGGGATTATCTATCTTTTTAAATAAGAAAAAATTTGGTGTAGACTGTCCCTTTAAGGGGGGTTTGGGTGGGTTTTAGAGTAGGGTTCTTTGGGTGGGTGGTGGGATTTAATGTTGGGGGGTTTGCAATTTTTTTTACAGGTAAAAGAGCTGATTACTTAAGGGCAATGCCCCGCTAAAGGCCCTTTTAAGGGCTATTTGTAATTTAGTGTTGGGTAGGGCTTTTTTTATTTTGGGGGCTTTTTTATTTTGTTAGGGGGATTAGATTAGGTGTAATTAGTTTAAAAATCTTGTAATTATTTTATTATTTTCTGTAATTTAGTGGTTGTTTTTTTGTACTTTAGATAATTTTATTTAATTGTAGTTAATTTAGGGAATTAATTTAATTATAGTGGTAGTGTTAGGTGTAATTGTAACTTAGGTTAGGTTTTATTTTACAGGTATATTTGTATTTTTTTTAACTAGGTAGTTATTAAATAGTTAATAACTATTTAATAACTATTGTACCTAGTTAAAACAAATACTATTAGTTATATTGTAGCTATCGTAGGGTTTATTTTATAGGTAAGTATTTAGTTTTAAATAGGAATAATTTATTTAATGCTAGGAATATTTATTTAGATTTATTTAAATTATATTTAAGTTAGGGGGTGTTAGGGTTAGGGTTAGACTTAGGTTTAGGGGTTAATAAATTTAATATAGTGGTGGTAGTGTGGGGGGGTGATTTGGGGTTAATACATTTAATATAGTGGCAGCGGTGTGGGGGGGCAGAATAGGGGTTAATAAGTATAATGTAGGTGGCAGCGGTGTAGGGGGGGCAGATTAGGGGTTAATAAGTATAATGGTTTAGGGGTTAAACACTTTATTTAGTTGCCGCTGGCTCCTGGAGTGGCGGTTAAGGAGTTAATAAGTATAATGTAGGTGGCGGCGGTGTAGGGGGCGGCAGATTAGGGGTGTTAAGACTCGGGGTACATGTTAGGGTGTTAAGTGTAAACATTCCCATAGGAATCAATGGGATATCGGGCAGCAGCGAACATAAGCTTTCTCTGCTTTCAGACTCCCATTGATTCCTATGGCATCCGCCGCCTGCAGGGTGGCGGATTGAAAACCAGGTACGCTGGGCCGGAATAGTGCCGAGCGTACCTGGTAGACTTTTGATAACTAGCAAAAGTAGTCAGATAGTGCTGAACTTGCGTTCGGAACATCTGTAATGACGTAAGCATCGATCTGTGTCGCACTGAGTCCGGCGGATCATATGTTACGTCACTAAATTCTACTTTTGCCGGTCTTTAGGGTTTTATAACTAAGGCGAATCAGGCTCGTCACAAATACGCTGCGGAATTGCGTATTTGCGGTTGACAGCTTGATAAATAGATGCCTATATGTATGTAAAACAACTGTGGAACAATGATGAAGTTAATCCCTCAGTCCCTGTACATTTGTACTTGCAATAAAGTGATTTTTCATGTTTATCCGGTTTCCTTTTCTTGCTATTTTGAATATTATAAATTTAGGAGCAAGAATAACTCTCAAGGTTCAATATCATGGCTTTTGTAAATTCCAAAAGGAGCATCTTAGAAAGGTGATCTCATTTAGCCCAAAACATAACTAATAGAGTTAAACATCAAATGAAATGTGTCAGACGGTCAGACTCAGTTGTATATAAAGCTCTTCTATAGCTCCGTACTTATAATAAGTAGCTAAAGAAGAGCTTTATATACAACCAAGTCTGACTTTCTGACACATTTCATTTGATGTCTAACTCTAAATTTAGAGTATTCTTTCTACTAAAAACAAACAAAAAGTCTGACTCTGAAGAGATGACTTGCCTCCGGTCCGGCAGCCTGCCAGCTCCTTCACTTGCCGCCTAAGACCTCACCCTGCCAGTGATGCCACAAAATGCTATGTGCTCAGACTGAGCCTCAGTCTGCTGCAATACCATGACTGCCACCTCAAATGCTCAGTTAAAATTGTGTTCACATGGCGTGCCGCATGTGGGTGGGTGGAGCTTCAGTTGAGCAGCCAGCCAGGAGTCAGGAGACAAGGTGATTATCATAATATGTGGACCAGATTCGGGATTTATACACAGTCACCTGGTCCACATATTGCAGGGCAGCAGTGCAGCACTCTGGTCTGCCAGTGCCAAGCCTTTAAGTCAGTCAGTGTATTGTTAGTCAGTGTCACTTGACTGATTGACTCACTTACTTACCGGCTCCTTCCTTCCATTCCTTTTCCAAGTCTTCACGCTGAGGCTGAGCTTATTATGATGGCCACACACAGTCACACAAAGTCACACACTCTTCCCTCCCCCCCCCCATCAAAAACAAAATCCAAAGGCACAAAATATATATATATATATATATATATATATATATATATATATATATATATATATATATATATACATATATATTACATACACTGAGTTAATTAATAATAATTAGTGTAAAAACTATTTTTCTTCATTTTGCCTCACCTGCCAAGGGGAGGGGGCACAGCATTCCATTTGGGCAGGCAATGCCCCCCCTTCGAGCCGACCCTGCTGCTGATATGTTTTCAGTACTGGACTGGTTTCCTACTATCAGACATAGTATGAGAGTGTTGTAGGTAAGTGATCTTTATTTTTAAATTTGTAACACCAGCATTTGGCAATCTTATATTTTATATATATATATATATATATATATATATATATATATATATATATATATATATATATATATATATATATATATATATATAAACCTGGGTTCAGATCAGTTGCTTTACCTCTGTATATAAGGGGCTCTTTTAGTGGAACATAAACATTTATTTATCTACTAGGGAATTTTTTTTTGTTTTTAAAAGAAACATTTTTTAGTGTGTTTTTTTAGGCGGCACCCATGCGTGCGGGTACCCGCTTGTATGTGTGCTCAGGGGTGTGTGCCATTTGTTTGGCACCCTTCCAGCTATAGCTCTTGTTCTAGGAGGAGGTAATGTATATTCATTCCCTAAGAGATCACTTATTTGTTTCGGGGTTAGTATTACTGTGATATTTTTCACTACCCAAGACAAACAGGACTACTTTAGAAGTTATATGCACAGCATCAGACATCAACATGCTTGTAAAGTCATCAGCTAAGATAATAAATGCTGGGTGATTACTTCAGAATGATTAGCAGATTACCTTACTGATTACTTCACAACAATGAACACCCAGTGAATGATTCTAAAGTAATCTCATTTAAATATTTCAGCCTGGACTGCTTCTGAAGACTAGTCTGTAATCATCGATTACTTCAGAATAACTCCAGGAAGATAATCCTTTTTGACTAGGGGTTGGAATCTTCTGAATCTGTCTCTAATCCAATTTTGGAAGCATAAGTCTCTGAACAACTTTCTACCATTATTAAGTGTGTTTATTGTAAAGAAGTTGAGGTATACCCTCCTTCATACTTACGTTATACCTGTCTAAGGCCTAGATTTGGAGTTCGGCGGTAAAAGGGCTGTTAACGCTCCGCGGGCTTTTTTCTGGCCGCACCATAAATTTAACTCTGGTATCGAGAGTTAAAACAAATGCTGCGTTAGGCTCCAAAAAAGGAGCGTAGAGCATTTTTACCGCAAATGCAACTCTCGATACCAGAGTTGCTTACGGACGTGGCCGGCCTCAAAAACGTGCTCGTGCACGATTCTCCCATAGGAAACAATGGGGCTGTTTGAGCTGAAAAAAAACCTAACACCTGCAAAAAAGCAGCGTTCAGCTCCTAACGCAGCCCCATTGTTTCCTATGGGGAAACACTTCCTACGTCTGCACCTAACACTCTAACATGTACCCCGAGTCTAAACACCCCTAGCCTTACACTTATTAACCCCTATTCTGCCGCCCCCGCTATCGCTGACTCCTGTATATTATTTTTAACCCCTAATCTGCCGCTCCGTAAACCGCCGCAACCTACGTTATCCCTATGTACCCCTAATCTGCTGCCCTAACATCGCCGACCCCTATGTTATATTTATTAACCCCTAATCTGCCCCCCACAACGTCGCCGACACCTACCTACACTTATTAACCCCTAATCTGCCGAGCGGACCTGAGCGCTACTATAATAAAGTTATTAACCCCTAATCCGCCTCACTAACCCTATCATAAATAGTATTAACCCCTAATCTGCCCTCCCTAACATCGCCGACACCTACCTTCAATTATTAACCCCTAAACTTCCGATCGGAGCTCACCGCTATTCTAATAAATGTATTAACCCCTAAAGCTAAGTCTAACCCTAACACTAACACCCCCCTAAGTTAAATATAATTTTTATCTAACGAAATAAATTAACTCTTATTAAATAAATGATTCCTATTTAAAGCTAAATACTTACCTGTAAAATAAATCCTAATATAGCTACAATATAAATTATAATTATATTATAGCTATTTTAGGATTAATATTTATTTTACAGGCAACTTTGTAATTATTTTAACCAGGTACAATAGCTATTAAATAGTTAAGAACTATTTAATAGTTACCTAGTTAAAATAATAACAAATTTACCTGTAAAATAAATCCTAACCTAAGATATAATTAAACCTAACACTACCCTATCAATAAAATAATTAAATAAACTACCTACAATTACCTACAATTAACCTAACACTACACTATCAATAAATTAATTAAACACAATTCCTACAAATAAATACAATTAAATAAACTAGCTAAAGTACAAAAAATAAAAAAGAACTAAGTTACAGAAAATAAAAAAATATTTACAAACATAATAAAAATATTACAACAATTTTAAACTAATTACACCTACTCTAAGCCCCCTAATAAAATAACAAAGCCCCCCAAAATAAAAAATTCCCTACCCTATTCTAAATTAAAAAAGTTACAAGCTCTTTTACCTTACCAGCCCTGAACAGGGCCCTTTGCGGGGCATGCCCCAAGAATTTCAGCTCTTTTGCCTGTAAAAAAAAACATACAATACCCCCCCCCCAACATTACAACCCACCACCCACATACCCCTAATCTAACCCAAACCCCCCTTAAATAAACCTAACACTAATCCCCTGAAGATCTTCCTACCTTGTCTTCACCATCCAGGTATCACCGATCCGTCCTGGCTCCAAGATCTTCATCCAACCCAAGCGGGGGTTGGCGATCCATAATCCGGTGCTCCAAAGGCTTCCTCCTATCCGGCAAGAAGAGGACATCCGGACCGGCAAACATCTTCTCCAAGCGGCATCTTCGATCTTCTTCCATCCGGTGCGGAGCGGGTCCATCTTGAAGCAGGCGACGCGGATCCATCCTCTTCTTCCGATGTCTCCCGACTAATGACGGTTCCTTTAAGGGACGTCATCCAAGATGGCGTCCCTCGAATTCCGATTGGCTGATAGGATTCTATCAGCCAATCGGAATTAAGGTAGGAATTTTCTGATTGGCTGATGGAATCAGCCAATCAGAATCAAGTTCAATCCGATTGGCCGATCCCATCAGCCAATCAGATTGAGCTCGCATTCTATTGGCTGATCGGAACAGCCAATAGAATGCGAGCTCAATCTGATTGGCTGATTGGATCAGCCAATCGGATTGAACTTGATTCTGATTGGCTGATTCCATCAGCCAATCAGAAAATTCCTACCTTAATTCCGATTGGCTGATAGAATCCTATCAGCCAATCGGAATTCGAGGGACGCCATCTTGGATGACGTCCCTTAAAGGAACCGTCATTAGTCGGGAGACATCGGAAGAAGAGGATGGATCCGCGTCGCCTGCTTCAAGATGGACCCGCTCCGCACCGGATGGAAGAAGATCGAAGATGCCGCTTGGAGAAGATGTTTGCCGGTCCGGATGTCCTCTTCTTGCCGGATAGGAGGAAGCCTTTGGAGCACCGGATTATGGATCGCCAACCCCCGCTTGGGTTGGATGAAGATCTTGGAGCCAGGATGGATCGGTGATACCTGGATGGTGAAGACAAGGTAGGAAGATCTTCAGGGGATTAGTGTTAGGTTTATTTAAGGGGGGTTTGGGTTAGATTAGGGGTATGTGGGTGGTGGGTTGTAATGTTGGGGGGGGGGGTATTGTATGTTTTTTTTTACAGGCAAAAGAGCTGAAATTCTTGGGGCATGCCCCGCAAAGGGCCCTGTTCAGGGCTGGTAAGGTAAAAGAGCTTGTAACTTTTTTAATTTAGAATAGGGTAGGGAATTTTTTATTTTGGGGGGCTTTGTTATTTTATTAGGGGGCTTAGAGTAGGTGTAATTAGTTTAAAATTGTTGTAATATTTTTATTATGTTTGTAAATATTTTTTTATTTTCTGTAACTTAGTTCTTTTTTATTTTTTGTACTTTAGCTAGTTTATTTAATTGTATTTATTTGTAGGAATTGTGTTTAATTAATTTATTGATAGTGTAGTGTTAGGTTAATTGTAGGTAATTGTAGGTAGTTTATTTAATTATTTTATTGATAGGGTAGTGTTAGGTTTAATTATATCTTAGGTTAGGATTTATTTTACAGGTAAATTTGTTATTATTTTAACTAGGTAACTATTAAATAGTTCTTAACTATTTAATAGCTATTGTACCTGGTTAAAATAATTACAAAGTTGCCTGTAAAATAAATATTAATCCTAAAATAGCTATAATATAATAATAATTTATATTGTAGCTATATTAGGATTTATTTTACAGGTAAGTATTTAGCTTTAAATAGGAATAAGTTATTTAATAAGAGTTAATTAATTTCGTTAGATAAAACTTATATTTAACTTAGGGGGGTGTTAGTGTTAGGGTTAGACTTAGCTTTAGGGGTTAATACATTTATTAGAATAGCGGTGAGCTCCGGTCGGCAGATTAGGGGTTAATAATTGAAGTTAGGTGTCAGCGACGTTGAGGGGGGCAGATTAGGGGTTAATAAATATAATATAGGGGTCGGCGATGTTAGGGGTATCAGATTAGGGGTACATAGGGATAACGTAGGTGGCGGCGATTTGCGATCGGAAGATTAGGGGTTAATTATTTTAAGTAGCTTGCGGCGACGTTGTGTGGGGCAAGTTAGGGGTTAATAAATATAATATAGGGGTCGGCGGGGTTAGGGGCAGCAGATTAGGGGTACATAAGGATAACGTAGGTGGCGGTCGGCAGATTAGGGGTTAAAAAATTTAATCGAGTGGCGGCGATGTGGGGGGACCTCGGTTTAGGGGTACATAGGTAGTTTATGGGTGTTAGTGTACTTTAGGGTACAGTAGTTAAGAGATTTATAAACCGGCGTTAGCCAGAAAGCTCTTAACTCCTGCTATTTTCAGGCGGCTGGAATTTTGTCGTTAGAGCTCTAACGCTCACTGTAGAAACGACTCTAAATACCAGCGTTAGGAAGATCCCATTGAAAAGATAGGCTACGCAAATGGCGTAGGAGGATCTGCGGTATGGAAAAGTCGCGGCTGAAAAGTGAGCGTTAGACCCTTTCCTGACTGACTCCAAATACCAGCGGGCGACCAAAACCAGCGTTAGGAGCCTCTAACGCTGGTTTTGACGGCTACCGCCGAACTCTAAATCTAGGCCTAAATGTCTTACTGCATTCAGACCAATCCAATGCTGCACTTGCTTCCAAAGGTATTATTGCTCCTTCTGTTTTTATCTTTACAGCAGTGATTTTCAACCTTTTTTTTGCCGTGGCACATTTTTTTACATTAAAAAAAATCCTGTGGCATACCACCATCCAAAAATTTTAATAAATCACACATTGTAGCGATTCAATATATATATATA